>NC_045700.1:23621504-23801504 GCF_009834535.1 Camelus ferus
AAACAGGCAGTTTGGAAACAATTGGCTTTCATGGGCACAATCTTATTCTTTCTATATCCTTTGTTTTTTTTGAAATTGTGAAAATGAAGCCAATTTTTTTTTTCAGAACAGTGCAATTTCTTAAGACTCATGGAAAAGACAGCTTGGGTTGAATCTTCAATTTCAGCTTATGAGGAAAAAGAGTCAGTTGTATAAATCGAGCATATATGTTTGTCCAAATATTCGTTGTGTTTGAGTATTAGTGGAAAAGAGTATTTCACGTGATGGGCTTTGTCTTCTGGTTTAGTTCTTTAAGTTCTGGACTCCTATACTCATAAATCATGCATATTCAGGCACAAAACAGGTAATTGAGGGGAGCCATTTGCTCAGCAATTCCATCCTCTCTTTTGTACACACATTTGCAAATGTAACTGATTTGCATCTGTGCAGACACCCTTGAGGGACTTGTCTATCCTCACATCATTGTTAGACATCCAAGAAGTTTCTTTGTAAAACTCTCATTCTGTGATGCCAGATGGTTGACACAGCCCTACAACTTGAGCGAGGAGGACCAGTGCAGCAGGTAGAAGAAACAACACCCATTACAATCATTGTTGCATCCCCCGATTCAATAATGGCAAAATGTACTTCTTGTCATATGTTCATTCCAAACACAGAAATGAGTAAAATTGACATGGTTTTCCTTTTACACTAAGAATTGGGCACAGCTGCTCCCTTACAAACGTTAAAAGGAAAAATAAAAGATAATAACATCTTTAATTTCTCATGTTTCTCAGCATCTCTTAGAAAAACAGCTTCGTGATACATGGCTCAGTGGCCTGAAAATACCTACTCTTGCTACACTTTTTTTAAGCACTGTTTTCCTTCATGTTATAATTTGAGAGAAGAGAAGATTTCTAGCAAACATAAAGACTTGGGGATCTAAGGAAGAGAATCTGAAAACCTGAAATATGCCTAGTCATGCTGTTCAATTATTCCATGACATTTTTGCAGTCTTCTTTTGATCACTACTCTATACCATTCATTTACCTTGTTTGAAAAAATGTTAAACTAATAGCTAAATGCATGGAAAATATCAAGTAAAGATGAACATTTTAAATACTTGTTAGCCTTTCAATTATTTGTTCTTTCCCATAAAATTAAAATGCACTGATCAGGTAACTAATTGTAGTTGACTTTGGATTATATAATCTTCAAGTAATTATATAAACAATAAATTAACTGCATTAATATAACAAAATAAGCATTATTTTTACTACATTAAATAAAACCTTAAAATAAACCCAGGCATCCAAAACTATTGTTTGCCTCCGTTAAAAGGATTGTTTAGAAACTTCCTTAAGACCGCCTTCAGATCAGAGCGTAGACATAATTCAAGTTATTAACTTTTTCCGTTTAGGCTTACAGATCTTAGAGACACAAGTATTTCAAAAGAAGAACAAGATTTTCATGGAAAAGTATGAATTATACAGTAGTTTTATTGAGTCTTTATTGCTAATGCACATGGGGTTCAGAACCATAATGACGATATTGGGCACTTAAGTCATTAGGCTGTCATATTACAGCAAAATTATTTGTACTATATAATCATTGTTTCCTTTTTTATATTACACAGATCTAAGCTTAGTTCATCTATCTTTGCCATTACAGTGCTACTTTGTTGTTGTAAATACCTATTTTTTTAAGGATGATTTGAGTATGTCCGTTGTAGTTCAAGTTCATGTTTATTAGACCTTTGCTTCCTTAAAGCTGGGAAACAGGATAGAGAGAAGTTTTCAATCTGCCTCATGGTGTCTTGTTTGATTATGTATTGCTTCACAGTGTCAATTGCTGTATAGTTTATGTTTTAAGTACTTGTATACACACTAAAAATTTCAAAAGGAATGGGAGCCAGTTTCTTTTTTTTTTCTTCTCAACATTTCCATTTATACTCGTATTTAAGACACACACGTTCTTAAAATGAAAATGGAATTCTTTTTGTATTCAACTTTTTCTCTCTGGGGACTTTAAAGATGAACACATTTAAATGCTCTCCAGTGATTATCTGCAATAAGAACAAAATCATATGGGGGGGAAATATAAAGCTGAACCTGAAAGCTTCAGCTGAAAATCATTGGTGAGCATAAGGTGATCACAGCTTTGATTTTGAGAACTGGTTCCAGGGTTTCGTAAATCTTTTAGAAATGAATATTGATTATTATTATTCAATTTATCAAACTGCTTTCTCAGAATTTGCTTTGCTTGTGTTCAGTGCTGTGATGGATTCTTTGTTTTCTTATTAAGTCCTCGGGATTATGGCACAGTATAGCTCATCTGGCCCGTAGAGTGCTGTGGATTCCTTGTGAGTGTGTGTGTGTGTGTGTGAGTGAGTGTGAGCGTGTGTGTGTGTGATATAAAAATTGAGAGATGTACCCACTTCTGAGTTTGAATAATTTTTGGCTGAGACTATGTGAATTGATTCTCATACAGGGAAATGACACACAAGTAAAATCAGTAGTCTATTCAAATCATTGTACAGTCAAGTCAGCTAAATATATGGCAATTAAGAGCAAAACCAAAACTCAAATTGAACAAAACCAGTTTAGTCTGTAGTTAAGTATACTCTGTCTGAGTGTGTGTGTCTCCAATTTTTATGCCCAGACCAGAACCATGATTTGGGTAATGCACTATAAACCAGACAGTGCCCATCCAGCCATTCCTATATTAAAATTGATCATCTGAAACTGATCCTTTGTGAGAATTTAAAATTTTTACCTTGCCCTGAATTTTTAAAATAAAATACATTGAGTAGGAGAGAGGGTCAGATAAGCACTACCACTTTGAACTCTTATAACTGTCCTTAGCACAGGTGTACACCTTATAAACTTAAAACACCCAGCACTCCTGAGAACCTATAATTAACCCATTTACTCCTCCCAGATATATTTTAAAGTTTGGGTGTAAATTCAGTTCTGGTGGAGAGATGACTAGCACTTGTGAAATTTCAACAGAACAGTAACTTGAAAGTAGGCATACTAAAATTCAGAAGCTAAACTGTTAAAAGACGTAAAAGCAGAGTGTGACCTGCTTGGCCTGCTCCACCAACGTGAGTTACAGTCACCCTGCTGCTTTCTAACTGTTGTCCTTTTTAATGAATCACTCTGACTCCCCATGCAATTGTCTTACTCAGAACCTAACAGAAAGCTAGGGGGAGAAAGAACTGGAAACACAAATCAATTCAGAAATAGTCTCTGGCTTTGGTGGCTCTGATTCTGGGCATGTGACTGCAATTGAAAGTTTTCTGACACATTGTTGCTTGCTGCTGTGGTCAGGCCACCTCTGAGTCAGCTCCCCATACCGACTGCCAGCAAAGGCTCACCGTGGTTCCCAGGGTTGTCTTTGTACTGACATGTGCCCACCTTTAGACCTGACGCCTAGAGGCTTGCTTTAGAACTGCACAGTCCACTGTGGATGCCAATAGCCCCAAGTGTTTACTGGATATTTAAAATGGGGCTAGTCTGAATTGAGATATGCTGGCTGTAGGTGTGACATGCACACCAGATTTCAAAGACTTAGTATAAGAAAAGAATATACCTTCCTAATAATGTTTATTTTGATTATATGGAGAAGTGACAATATTTTGGATAGATTAGGCTAAATAAAATATACATATTATTAAAGTGAATATCTGCTTTTTCTGTTTTAATGTGACTATTAGAATATTTATAATTACATATGTGGACAGTGCTAGTCGAGGGGGTCTGCAGTCTCAGCCACATGCTAGCCAAGAACCAGCCTCTTGAGGAAACTCAGCCCTCTCCCCTTAATTGATACAGAGAATTGAGTTTATAGCATCATCCTTGTCATCCTTACTGTCATTAGTCATGCAGCTCTCCTAGCTTTACAATTTTTTTTCTTTTTCTCTCATTTACTTTCCTCCCAATAAATACCAATTAGAGTAACTTTAGTATTAGCTTGAATGTATGTTTCCTTAAAGATATTCGATGTTTTTAACATAAATTCTATTTTTTCTCCTTAAATAAGATAAGAAGGAACATAATTTTTCACTCATATCTGTGAATAGGTAAATGAGGAAAGAATACCACAACTCTTTCTAGATGTTCAAAGTTTGAAGAAAAGGGTCTGAGGGCCAGGATCTGTTTCTTTCCTTTGACTTGCTGTGGATATAAACACAGACTGTCATTCAGTGATAATAACCAATTACAATTTCCTTTCTTCATAAAACATTAGGTGAAGGTTTACTTTCTTAGAATGTAGGGTTTTAGCCATAAATTTTAAAGATATTGAATAAAAGAAATTAGAGCTTTGTTTTTCTTAAAAAATCAGAATATTCTTCTATTCTTTCAACAAATATATATTGAGCACTTATCATTTGCTCAACACTGTTCTAAGTACTGGGACTAGATTATCTAGAAAAACCAATAATATACAGGCAAAAATCCTGTTCTTGTCAAGCTAACATTCTACTGGGGGAAAAACAGATGTTAAAGAAGGAAGTAAAATATATATTAGTGAGATAGAAATGTTTAAAAACTTAAACAGAGTAACAAGCCAAAGAAAGGAGATAACACCTAAGTGGGGAAGGTTTGTAATTTTAAATAGAGAGGGAAACCTATGAGAGATGACTTGTGGGGGAAGACCTAAAGCAAGTGAGGAAAGTAACTGTGAAAATACCTAAAAAAAAAGTTTTGGGTCAGAGGAAGCAGTATGTGCAAAAGCCCTGAGGTAGGATGTTCTCAAGAGAGCACAAGAAGGCCAATGTTTCTAAAGCAAAATTAGTGACTGACAAATAAATATAACCAATTATCTCCATCTGAGGAATGGAAGCTTACCAGGAAGACACTCATTCTGAGGAGTTTTCTTTTGCTCTACTGGTCAGAGATAATCTTGCTTGAAAATTGTGAATATGACCCTCTGACCTACAGAAGCAAAGCAAAGAGTCTTCTGCCTACTAACCCATTCTGTCACCCCCTACCACACAAACAATTCAGCTCCTCAGATCTTCAAATTCTCCCAAAGACTGACATTCTATCTGCAATTAGTCAAGTGTTAAGGGTCTTTTTTAATTTTTTAGTATGTATAAGATATTTTAGCTGTGATTATTAAAGTACCTATTTGCATACCGTAAGGCTGCATGAGATATACTTCTGACAAGAAATATTGTTATAGAAGATAATGTTGCTGCCATATTTGTCAAAGAAGATCTGCCATTTCTATTTGAGTAGATACAAGATCTCAATCTTCAGGTATGAAATAAAGTATTTTATTTGTTATTTCTTATATTATTACTATTATTAGCTGAAGTGTAGTAGTAACTCACACCATGCATTCATCTGGGGAATTTATACTGCCAGGATATTTATTGCCATCAAAGCTGCAATCAGTAAACATTCATGCAGTTGGAGAATTTGGTATACAATGTGTTAAAAGTATGAGAAAGTGTACTGTATCTCAACAAGCAATTGCTAGGGCTCTTCCTATGCCATATGGACATAACTCTTTACTGACAGCTAATATTAATATAAGCTTAACTTAATTTCTGTATCCTTACTCCAAATTTCTTAAGTTATCCATATTCACTTTCTGTTTGGACACATCAATATTGCAATTTTTAATTGTTAGCTCCCAAAATCCAAGGGCCATCTCTATTTAACTCACTTTATAGAGTCTAGTGCAAGCTGTAATTTATGATAATGATAGTGAGGGTGATGAAGATGAGGAAGAAAGTGAGGAGGGGGATAAAAATAGTCATCCATCTGTGTACATACGAAGCATTGTGATCTTTTGCATCCAGACATGCAATCCTTACAACACTGCAACTCAGATTTTGTATCCCTACTATACAGGTAAGGAAATTGGGATCCAGAGAGGCCAAGTCACACAGTTCCTAAGTGGTAGATCTGGGACTTAAGGTCCGCTCTCCTAACACAAACGCCTGTGTGTTTTCCAGCATACATCTTGCCCGGAGAGTAATCAATTATCAATTTTTTTTTTTTTTTGCTGACCACTGACTATGTGTCAGCCTTGATGAGAGCATAGGGAGCACCCTTTAATTCCAAACTGGTATGTGAAGATCTGCCTCAGCCCACCCTCGTCTTTGATTTTTTCTTGTCTTCAGCTGTAGTTTACTTCATGTGGCCACAAAACTGGCAAAAGAAATATTTTTGCCAAACTGTTTTGTGACCCAGAGCACATAATTCTCAGTTGACCATTCCCTCACAATGGAGCAATTAACTTCCATTTCCCTTTGCAAGGCCCCACCCAGGATTCACGACTCTGTCCCCTTCTGCTTTCTTTAGCCATTACATAAGCCGACACCTGTTTGTGTTGTCAGGACGGTTTTCAGACTAAAGTCCACAGGTTGTTTTTTTCTTTTTTTTTTTTTCTTTTTTGCCATAGAGTGAAACAGCTAAACTTGCTTTCTGGTGACTAATTTAAGGGAATACTTCCTGATGGAAATTTCCTAACTGAACTGCTTGACACAAATGGGGAGGGAGTCAGATCCTGCTGGAAAGAATATTTCTCTTTGACTCTCGGTTCTGCTTTGACAGTTTGAAGGATTAAGGGATAACAATGACAGTAGTTATTATTATTACCAAATCTTACCGTGTCTTTCTCACCATTCACAATGTCCCTGTTGGAATAGATGCTGATGACTACATCTGTTGTGTTATTTAAAGGAGATCTTTAAGTCAAAATGAGGATGTGTATGCATCGCCTCATTCTGAGTTTGCTTAATGTTTCCAACCATATTTTAGAAGTAAATCCCAAATGCTTTTTGGCTAAGTGCATTTTCCTTTCGATTTTAAACCTATGTGTATTTTAAAGGTTATTTAATCCACACACTTCCAGTTTCTCTGGTCTTAAATCACCACTGTGTAATTTTTTTATGTAAGAGGTACTTTATGTCTCAAGAAGCTTTCAGAGACCTTTAAAACCCAAAGACATTTTTTTCCCAAGACCAGAAGTTCTACTTTGTTGAAAGTAAACAAGCTTGAAGAAAATCAAAATCTCAGCCTGTTCAATAGTGCAAAAGTTTGAATTTCATAGGGGTTGGAACTTGGCAAAATGCGGGTTCCCTTCCCTAGCTCAGTCCTCTCTACTCCCTCCTAGTTTAGGCTGAAACACATGGAGAGGATATTCAGCAGAATACTCTCCTCAGTGACATCTGTGTCTGGAGGAGTGTCCTGGCAATTGGCAACAGGACCTTCTCCCCCCAGGGGAAGGGAAGGCTCAAAACCCCAAATAATAATAATCTATTACAGATTTCAGGTTACCAAAAGTTAAAGAAAAGGATAATAGCAAAACACTTAACATTGCAACATGTCAAAAAGAACGCTACTGTAATTTCCCCCTTGGGGCATGTATTTTTCATATTATTATGCATAATTATGCATATAAATTTAAATATATTTCCATATTCTATTCAAAACTCTTTTCCTAAATGTGTAGAATAAAATGAAATTAATTGATGGCAATGACTGCATTTAGATTTGAAATCTAAGATTCTGGGTCACTGGAAGAATTGTACCAGTAGTGGGCGTCTAGAGAACAGACCTGGCTACTCTAGAATATTCTTCTGGATACTGGACAGTTTTTCCAATAAAGCTAAATCTGGGATTAGAGACATAAATATGTGCTGACAAAAACCCAGAAATCATGGTTGAGATATTTGAATAGAATCTTAACCCTGCTTCTTACTCTGTGGCCTTAGACAAGCAACTTAAAACATTGGGTGTCTTTTTCCACATCTCAAATTAAGGAGCGTTCTATATATTTAAAAATTAAAAAAAAAATTTTTAAGTAAGAAGCATTTACTCTATGTTCCCTTGAGTTCACTCCAGATTTAATATTTCATGTTTCTGTGACTCCCAAATGAACTATGCCCAAGAATGGAGTTATCTGATGGTCAAAAAGCAGGAAAAGCTTGGCAATTTGATTACAATTAACTCATCTAGGAAAAGAAATAAAATATTTGGGATAATAATTGGGTTTTGGCAGAAAGTAAATCTCCCATCCCCATTTTTTAATGGAAGGAAGAGTTAATCTGAAGGCATGACTGGAATCATTTGTCACAGACCTGGCTGGCGACCATTGTCTCAATATAGGACCCCAGATAGGTTCAAAATAGACAGCAAATAAAACAGCCGTATCCTGACCACATCAAGTGTCAAAATGATATGAGTCTTTCTGGGTCTTTTCCTAGTTTTCCCCCTTCTTTAGAAATGTATGCTCTGAATTATGATTATTGCAATGGAGCCAAGCATTCATCGGCTCCAGCTAGATCTTTGTTTAGCAAGCATCAGCTCACTGCCAGCTGCAAATTGCAGCTGTCTGTCAGCACTTGTGAGGACAAACCGCTCCACTAGCCAGGATCTCTGAGCTGTAGACTACAGACTGTGTCTTCAGTGCTGCTCAGCCCCGCCTTTGCATTTTCAATACCCTTCCTGTGGGGGAGAGTCTCCGTGGTTCGCAAGACATTATGGAGCAAACAGCTTGAAGCTTATGTCAAAATGATGCCTCTCGTAGAGGGTTCTGTCCCAGTAAAACTATCTCGTGAGAGACTGACTCTGGCCTGACATGTCCTGATCTCTGATATCCTGAAAAAGGCATGGGAGGCCACCAGTTTGACAACCAACCATTCTTCAGGACAGAGTGACCCCTGCAGCATGCCAGGAGAATGGGCCCAAGGCCAGCAGCCTGTCTCAGAGCTGGGGAATGTAAGGGTGAGAAGGCCACGGCCAAGGGGCAAAGCCGGAGGAAGGACATGGCCCAGGGTGTTGAGTGCGACCGTTCTCTGGGGCCATAGCGTGGAGGAGCTGGAGGCAAGACTCAATGGAATCCTTATCTTGGGAGAAATCCTAGTGTAGAATGTTCAAGTAAACTTGAAACTGTGTCACTTAAGAAGGGGCTTTGAAGAATAAAACATTTTTGCTTATGTAACATTTGCCAGCCGTCTAAGCAAATTTTTTTTTCTTTAAATTCCCAGGCATGCTTACAATGGGAGAGAAGCTGACAGCACCACACCAGATTTAATTAAAATATCTGTAGAATTAGCCAAAATCTTCCTTGTTTTCTCATCAGAGTGACTCATGCTAGATCTAAGGACCATTTTTTAGAGCAGTAGCAATTTTAGGAATGTCCTGAGAACTATCCTAAGAACTTAGGAATACCCTGCTTTCCTCATGTATTTGCATACAATAAGCTGTGAGTTTCTTAGAGGCTAAAAACTAGGACTGAAGGTTCTTCGGGGGCTTGGAATGCTCCTCCTACACTGTAGGAAGCGTGAGATACGATCAGTCAGTACTTGTGGAAGGTATGCTTTTAGGTTTTGTTTAATAATACTTTCAAATTAGAAAAATAAACCTGGAATTCTTCCCATTCACAGGGATATTATGAGAACTGCTCTTTGTTATGTAAAAGTATTGTTTCTGTAAGAAATGTGCCCTCTTGGGAAGAAAGGCACAGTGCAAATTCAAATTAGAAATAAAACCGTACAATATGTAGCATATGGCCAAAGTTGGCCTGAGCTCACTGGGGAAAACATTCTAAGGCTTGGGAAAAGTCACATCCCTGGTGTGTGTGTGTTTGTGTGTGTGTGTATGTTTGTGTATAGATCTGTGTATGTTTGTGGGCAGGGGGCAGTGACCCAGCATAAACACTTTCTTTCCCACAACTTAAACATACACACGATACTTAAAATAGTTTCATTCAGGGGTAGAAACCGTGAGAGTCACAGGATTGTTGAACAATAGCAAAGCTCTTTTAAGTCCATGATCTTTCCATATTCAAGAGCATTGTAAAATAAAAACAAGACTCTGCAAGAGATCGATATTTTCCAAAGGGAAAGCAACTTTACAGCACAGGAGTATTTGGATTGCTGAGTGCCTTCACTTCTCTCTGTGTTATAGTCGGCTGCTTTGTTCATCGTGAAATCTTTTTGCGGGATGTGTTACATGCGATGAGCTTTGGTGTTATAACAAACAGAGAGGAAGGCTGCAATAATGTATTTCAGTTAGGAAGAAGCACTTGAAAGAAATTGGTTTTGCTATACACATGATGTGAGCCAATCAATAGTGGTTTAGTCTGACAAGCACTGTCAATATCCATTGTCACAGTTCAGAAAGTCTTTAATGGATAGTTCTTTAAAACCCAATGATTTCAACACATGTTCAAAGTCTTGAAATACATTCTACCTGGCAGAAATTAATCACAGATAAACTCTTGGTTGTATACAAGATTTTTTTTAACTGAGAGCCAAGTAGCAGTCAATTAAAATTTATATCTATATTAATACATATTTAATTTTATATAAATTAATATATATGTTTAATTTATGCAACAGCTAAAGGCATAATCTAATAATACCAGATACATGGTAATTACCCAGTAAATGCTGAAAAAATGAGAGGCACTGAGGTGGAGGGTCAAGGGTGCACTTTTAATACCATCTATTCTGTTTACTTATTATTACAACTGTGACTGGTATGCAAAATATCTATCATAACCTCACAATTCATAATTGTTAGTTTTTATTGAATACTTATTATACACTGGATATTGTGCTGGGTGTTTTGCATATATTGGGGCATTTAATTGACACTACTATCCTTCGGAATATTGTCAACCCCACTTAACAGATGAGAAAATGGAGGCAAAAAGAACTTGCATTGCTTAAGCAAGATCCTACCTCTGTTAGGTGAGAGAGTTGAAATTCAAAAAATTTTTGTAGTATTTAAAAAAGAGAGAAGAAACGCATGAGAGCACACAGTTTTTGAAAAGAAACAGCATTAGCTGTTGGCAGGAGGCCACGTATTAGTGGTTCTTATCTGCTTTCCCTCTAAATGCTGATCCTAAACTCTTACTCCTATGAAGCAGCCAGGACTAATACAAGCAGACTCTGTGGTTGGGCACAGAGAAGAATGAGATTCTTGGCTGGGCTGAAAGAAGAGTTTGTAGAAGTGAACGTATGTGCTTATACTACTATGGGCTCAGTGTGCATCTTCTGTCTTTGAAAAAAGATTGTGTGATGACAGGAGTCGAGAAGAAGAACTAGGGAATTGAGAGAACCGGCTAGGTCACTAGGCATTTGTGTTTAAAAGAAAGCCCGCTGCACCTTACATCTCTCTTTCTGTATTCATTCTTGTCTTGCTACATACAGCCACCTGGAGCAAGTGAGTGATTCTCATACTCACCTTCTGCCCAGTACCTGAAGAGTTCATTCTTGTTCATAGTAGTTATAGCTCTGTGCAACCTAGAAGCCATCGTCAGCTGTTCTGACTGTAGGTCCAGAAAGTATTCAGCTGTCAACTCTGTTGCTGTCCTGTGATTCACTAATCTCACCTAAGGCAACTCATTTTCTTTTAGATCTACGACAATACATACCACCTAGAGTACTTTTCAGTCAGCAGTTCACCTAAAGCAGGTGATTTAGGTAGGACCTTAGATTGGAAGTACTTGACTGCAGTGGGAGGTTACTGCCGTCTCTCTACGTCCTTAGAACTTTGACAGCATCGCCAAACAGATGGAGAGGTAGGCAGTGAGACAGGTTAGGAATGCTCAGGGTCTCAAAATTAGACAGCCCTGCATCTGATTTCTGGCCTGGCCACTATTTGCTACTTGACTTAACCTCTCAGATTCCTAATCTTCATAATGGGCATCAATGAGAGAATCTATCACATTGAATGATTATAAGGATTAAATGAGATGTAACATTCTTAGTACAGTTCCTTTTCACATCACAAGTACCCTGAGAACATTATTAGTAATACATGCAATGTTAGGATGATCAAATTGGCAAAGCAGAGATTGAGACTGCTTTAAAAGAATTAATACTATAGATATTACTATATGTAATTGTATATATATAATTGTTATAATTATAATACTTAGATTATGAAAAAGTTAAATATACATATTTATTTAACTTTTCTCACAATCTAAATAAATACTTTACCACTTCCTCTCAAACATTGATTTTTTGGCTTAGGCATTTCTCAAACTACCTATGACTGTAATATAAATTTTTCTTTCCTGGTCCAGATTTTATGTTTGAAAAATTAAGGATACATTGTGGCATATTCTTGATCACACTTAGAGCCGAGAGTTTAGAGATTAAAGAAAAAGCTTCCAAGTTATCCCATATTACTCCCCTCTATACCCAGTGAGAATACAGTATCTGTACGCATATTTTCACAAAGGTACAAATACATACACACTCACACAAAATATGTAGTGATAGCACTCTCTTTTTATGTCTATATTGAGAGAAGATTTAAGTACCACCACCCAGTTCAAATACTGCTAAGCATGGTGTAGTATCTGAGTCAGTATGTAAAATCAGCATGGAAATTGTCTGATACTCTTAAATATGAATATTATTTCTTTCTCTAACTTGACTTTTTTTCGCAGAAATCTAAGTGTTTCCTAGAATTTTGTCATGCTGTTACCTCTATAGGGGGAACTTCTATGCCTACAACTCTTACTTTTGTTGTTGTTGTTACTGTTCTTTGTTTGTGGATCAGTGTTCACATTCATGTATAAGGCTCTTCTCATTTGATTTGGCTGTGGCCTGTTTTCTATCACTAAGAAAGAACTCATTCCTGTATTTAATATACTGCCCTTCCTCATGGAAAATATATTTCTACTTCATGGTGCTCTTTGTCTGGATTAATGCCCTATATTATTTTTTCTTTCTTTCTTTTTTCTAGTAATTTTGCTTTCAAAATCAGCTACTGCCTTATCTCAGGAACCCCTTACTTTAATAGCAAATTTATCAAAGTTTTGAACAGCACTCAAGCATATATCTCTACACACACCATAGGTTTTTGCAATTTAGGATTATTTTCTCTTCTTTCCTTTTTTTTTTTTTTTGGTGAATATGTAGTATTTCCATAACCTTTGATACAAAAATCTTTTGCAACTTTGGCTCAGAGAAAGAAACCAGATAGACTTAGAATTGAAAGAAAATAATGAAATTACTCAGTATTTGCAGTACAGTTTTGAGGCTGTCATCCTCATCATAAGCATCATACAAGTTATCCTTTAAGTAACTCAAAGCTGTGCATGAAAAGACAATGAAGAATTTACACATTACTGGAAAAAGCAACCGTGGCGTTTCCATACGGTTGAATAACAGGACCATGACAGTAAACTGACAACTCTTTATTGACATTGAAAATATAAAAATGTGGTTAGATTTGTCTACTTGAACTAGGTAATTTAGTGTAAAAGTAAACATTTTTCATTGTATGGATTCTCACTTCTCTTTAGATGGGTAGATAACATAAATACGAATCATTGGAGAGATAATGTATCCATATCCTTCTGTTCCCAACTGATTATTTATTTTGTATTTCTGCAGTGTTTAAGTGGGAATTAAGTGGTTAAAACAAAGCACTGCTGTTAAAATGCCCTGCATTCCCTTTTCCAATTATTTCCAGATTTAATCATGATTTGTGTTTCAAGTAAGTCACTTAAAGTTTCAATAACATAGTTTCTCAAGGGGTTGAAATTATGACGTCTGTTTACATTGAGCATGTGAAAAAAAGAGATATTAAATGACCAACAGCACATTAAGCTCAAACTTACACTTTCTGCCCACTCTGACACAGGGAGTTATGTGCAAACTTTTTCGAGCTCTAAAACCCGCTCTGGAAGAGCAAAGCCATATTTATTACAGCCTAATGAACTAGGGCAAATGTGTGTGCCTGGAAAGGAATCAGGCAGGAGGCTGAAAAGAAATTTAATGAACTTTATTTCTCAATTTTGGGTAAGGTGCTCTTGTTTCAGTAATTTAGACAGTGGTACAACAGGGTAATTTCGAATACAAGAAGATCGTATTGGAATATACAAGAGGAGACAATCAGTACTTTGTTATGTAATCCGTGTCATGGTTTGAGAAGTGTTTGAATCTCTGGGGATTAAGAGCCTGATATAACCCTGTTTTGTCATTTCTTTCTGGATCTCCCTCTCTGAACAATGCAGTGTGGTATGATGATTGCACTAAGCAATTGCCGACAGCTTTGCTCTGAACATCCTCCTAGACAATCTGTGTGGGGAGCTCTTAGCTGCTCACACAACCGTCTTATGTACACCTGATGTTGATCCCCATGTAAAACCTCACCGACACGGTGACAAAAAGTAGCCTGGCAAGTTGTCTGTAATAGCATTTCTAAAGGGTAATGACGCTACTTTCCTTTAGCAACGTTTCTGAAACGTTAGCCCTCCCAGCATTTCCAAGTGAAAAAAAAAATAATAATAACAACATGTGATTTTAACATGGGAATACCGCGAGAACAGCAGTTTGGCAGGAAAAAGGGATATTTCAAAATAAAGTCCCCAGCAAGAAAAATCCTGGCAGATGCACAATTCTGGATCGTATTATCCAAACTGTTGGATTCTGGAAGATTTGAGGGTTTTCTCTTGTGGTTCCCATCCTTGAATAGAATGGAGATGCATCATCCAAATTGTGTTGTTCCCCCTCCTGTTAATAAAGCTAGAAAATCAATATGCAAAGGGCACCTGGCACAATAAGCATTCCTACCTCTAGAGGTGTTTTTAACACCATAATGGCTGTCAGGTATAAACCTTGTGCTGGGTTAATGCCCATTCTTGCATGCTATGATATTTATTGAAGATCATCTTGAAAAGCCTAGGATCCTAACTATTCTCTGGTATGAGCAGCTTTTAACACCAATTAAATCTCTCCACCGGTTAAGAATGGTGCTTAAACTAATGCCTTTGCCCTATGAGTGTGGAGACTTAAATTGCATATTGCTATTCAAAATTCTTAGGCTTTGAAAAATATTCCATTTGTTTGGGCTTGAAAGAAAAGATCACTCATCAGTGGGGAAAAGAGAGGGTAAAGGAAATAAAAGTAAATTTCAGAATACCTGGAAAGCTAATCCAATTCAGGTTAACTTTTCGTGAAGGTGAAAATATGTAGAATTAAGAGTGATTCCTCGGTAAATCAGATTAAATATTTTGGAATTTAAACCAGTATCTCTTTAGTCTCTTTTCTTTTTTGAATAAAAAGTTTAAATGGCAACAGAAGAAAAAACTGCTCATTGGCTTAACATAAATCTTTAAATTGCAGTAAGCTTTCACCCTCAAAAAGTAGTTGAATCTCTGAGGAAAAAGAAAAGGCTGAATTCTATTTTTCATAAATGATGGATTATTGTACCACACTGTGTATTTTCCAGTAAAGTGTCCTTTTATTTGCACTGTGTGATTACAAGTTTCTAAAAGTATGTGTGGGGTCACTTGGGTGCTGTGGGAAAGTGGAAGGAACACTGTTCTGTTAAAATCAGTAGTGAAATCAGAAGCAAACTATGTCCTGATTATCATAGGCATGTGTTTAAATTTTGCTTTCCTTAATTGGTTATGTTGTATTTACTTAAAATGAACAATTTGGCAAGTTTTTCTCCCTTGACAACAGAAAAGCGTAAACTGTTTTATAAGTTTGGCTGTTAAAATCAGATTTGTAAACCACAATATTCAAAGACTTTCACTGCTGTTTATAGGGGCCCAATGATGGACTTTGCTTTATAGCCATGTGCTTTTTACATTTTTAGTTTGTATTTATAGTGCTTTCAAGTTATTTGGTTAATAAAAAGTATGCCGTATATTATAGTCATCTATTGACTTTAACTTCTGCATAACTCCTCTTAGGACAAAATGAGCAGAATGAATGATGGCAAAGGCCTTGTAATTTGACTTGTCATCTGAGGACGATTATTTATGGCATCAGGAAATGGAAGTTGATGCTCTAGTCTGTCTCCAGGAAAGTCATCATTAGAGGCGACTTTGGAGAGTTTGGCTATGCTAAAAACTGTGTAATCATATCCAAGACTGCTAGTTTCTCAGTATGTATGAGAAGGAAACAAGATAAAGCATTTAAAAATATACTTTCATTTTCTTTGAAAAACCAGTGTACCTCACACACATTTCTCACATGTGGAGCCAGATGGTGGTACTGAAAACAATATAATATACATATATATCTCTCTAATTAAGAGTACTATCAACAGAGTACCTAACAGGTTCCAAAAAGATATAACTCGGTATATAATTATTTTCACAATTTCACATTTATACTGTCTGTATGTGTTTTAAATTGCAAAGTACGTTTTAATCACATCATTTTTACTAGTCCCTAAACGGCAAAAAAAAAAAGAAAAAAAAATCCCTCTTTTGGTCCTGTGTTTCTTGGCATTCTGTCATGGAAAATGACAAGATTTTGAGGTGAGACAGGGAATAGAAAATATTACCTTTGGTAACCTGTGAAAATTTAGATTGATTATTCCATATTATTGAAAAGGGCAGACTTGAGACCAGAATTACCCTGAGGCCGATTTTTTCTGAAGGATGTTAAGTATTCCTTTAGCATCCAGTGCTGGAAACCCAGACCCGTGGGGCTTTGACACAGTTACCAGTTAGCACAGATCATATACAGCTGGCCCCAGATGAAAGGGGGTAGGATACCATGTAAGCACAGTATATTAAGGTGCTCGGAATGCCTTTTTCAGTCATACAGTTTTGAATCAGTTGATGCCTGATGCACGTGGTCCTGTAAAAGCACTTGCAGCATGCGTGGGTTCTAAAGGCACTTGCTGTTCCTCCAAAATGACATGAGTTCCTCCTCTGAGGCCCCTTAGGCTCTTATACCTCATACTCCTTACCATGCTGTATTATTACTGCATAGGCCATATGCATTTTTATCCACAACAGTTAAATCCAGCACTCCATGTATGCAATAGGTAGTCAATTCGTGTTTATTTTTTTTATCACCTAACAGCCCTGTCCAGAACTACAGGAGCCATGTGTGTAATTTGAAACCTTCTAGTAGCCACATTTTAAAAAGTAACAAGAAATAAGTTTTAATAATATGTTAATTTTAATAATATATTTTAGTTAACAAAAATATCCAAAACATTATTATTTCAACCTAGGGCATGAGCTGCATTTCAAATACTCGATAGCCGTGGGTGACTGGTGACTACCACACTGCTTAGCACAGGTCTAAAGCAGTGCCCCTCAAACCTTTTTAACTTCAGATGTACAAAAATATATATATAAAAATATTTGTGTAGCCCACCAGAGTAAATAGATAAGACTCTCTTAGCCAACAGCAACTTCCCAGGGGCTCAGGCTGCTCCATCTCCATTGCTCTGAGTGCTGAGGGTACCCATAACTCTCAGACCACGTAAGCATCTTCACATGTAATAGCTGGGAAGCTCTGGTCTACCGCAGTGGTTCCCAGCCTTTTCAAGTGACAGACCCATTGACTGCTTCACATGATAGTGGTTGTACTTTCTTAACCAATTCATTTAATAAATAGATAGTAGATAGATGATAGATCAGATTTGTATTTTTTATATAGATATGCTATTTGTAGAGAGATACATCATTAAAATAATACTTTTTTTTTTTTGCTTTTCACAGTCCCTTTACATTTTGTTAGTGTGTGAGTAGCCCTTTCACTACCAATAAATGAGAACTTAAGCAGGTCCTATACATTTTCCTTCAGTTTAAGGGAGTGATTCTTAGCAGGGAGCACTTACCCCCATCCTTCCAGGAGACACTTGGCAATGTCTGGAGACATTTTTGATTGTCACAACTGAGGAAAGGGTACTATTGACCTATTGTGGGGAAAGGCCAGAGAGGCTTCTCAGCGTCCTTCTCATCCTACACAGGACAACCCCCTACACACACACAAAAATTATCTGGCCTAAAATGTAAATAGTGCCAAGGTCGAGAATCTTGCTTTGAGGTAATATAAAATATTATGGCCCGTTAAATGGCAAGTACTATCTCAGTTCAGTATTCAATAGTGCATAATCCCATGTGATCATCAAAACTTTGAACTTAATTTAAAATTAAAACTCCACCCTACTCTTAGCTGGGAGGAGGGCAGGATGTTTTCCTCTTCCCTTCCTTAGACTCACACTTCACCGCAACTCCCCATTTTGCTAACACAAGTTTGCAACTACTTTGTGGTCAAAGCTAGAGGAAGGAGGTTGAAAAAATGTCCTTATTTGACCAGTTATAAGAAGGCTTCTCACACTCTGGGCCTGGCAGGCTTTTTAAAGCAGACACTCTCCCTCAGGCACTTCTGTGGGTTCCTTGGAGACCCCACCAGGAAAATTTGACTTCAGATCCTCTAATTCAGGCAATTTATTTTCTTCCAGCTACAGTTCCCTCCTAAGTCTCTCTTTTTTCCTTCTGTTTTCCTTAGGAAGGGATAGAATGGCTCAAGTCTAGCTCTCCTACAACTATATCTTAGCAAAATATTTTGCACCCAATAGCTACTTAAAAAATTTTAGTTGATTAAAACCATTCTACTGTAAATGACTGACTGAGCTCCTGATATTTTTGTTTGTCTCCCCCTTCCATTCTTTTGCCAATAATCCAATACATTAGAATACTAGATAAAAACCCTTTGAGACTGGGCCCATATCCAGACTTAACCTGAGACGAGTTACTTCACCTCTTTGACTCAGCTTCTTCATCTCTAAAATGGGCAGAATTAGTTTATGTACTTTAAAAGGTCATTCTGAGATTCGATTCAACAAATATTAACTTAACACTTACTATAGGCTAAATAATGTTTGAGGTATTAGGGACACATTAAGTAAGAACATTTATAAAAATAGATAAAAATCCCTGCCCACGTGGAGTTTACATTGCAGTAGAATTAAGTCAAATCATGTTAGATGCTTAAGAGAGTATGAAGCACATAGGAAGGTCTCAATATATTTTACTCATATTATTATTAACCCAATTGAATGACTGGCTTATTCCAAAATATGATTTGAAAGGAAAAGAACCTCTACATTCTTAGTTAAGTGCCCCAGGTCCTCACATGACGTCAGAAATTGGGTTAAGATAGTGAAGGGCCCAATTAAGATCTGTATCTCATGTCATAGAGATGATAAATTCCTATCATTTCATGAATCATTAATAATAATGATCATTATTAATAACTCTGTTAATAAAATCATTAATAATAAGATACCTTGAATGTATTTAGACTATGCTTAATGAAGGCATGGAGCTTAAGTATAATGTTCATCATCGAATTCATAGCCTTTAGCATGGCATCTGATAATCAGCGGACATTCAGCAAACATTTGCTTAGGAAATGAATTTGGCACACACCTAACTTTGAAATTGGCAGTGAGGATGGGAAGCTGAGGATGAGAGTCTGATGAAGACATGGCAAAATTTGAGGCAGTATGTGTTACAGAATTTCACCTAGTGGTAATTTCACATCAATAAGGAGAGTAAGAAGTATCTGCTACAGAAAAAGAAATCACTTTGGGTTAACTTAATAAAGAAGATTGCCAAAATTATTTGGGCAGCCAGGACCTTTGAAAATGCCTAAATTTCCTGCAGACAGTATATAATCATAATTAATTGAAATGAACGATTCTAAAGAGCTCCCCCACCTCCAATTTAGATGAATTTTTCTTTTCTACAATTTTGTATATGGATACAGATAAGTGAAATTATCCAGATAAAGGTTAGCATGGTAAGTATGAGGGAATGAATGTGAAAATAAATTGTGAATATATGGAGCTAACTACATTCTCATTACACATTCATGTTGCAACAGAGCTAATATTTTCATATGGGCAAATTTTTACTCCTATGCCTTATCTAAACAGAAGGGCCTGAGCTATTAATTCAGGTAGTTCTTCCATAACTTCTGTTTTCTATTCATATTTGCATAAAGTAATAATCATAAAGGAAAAAATTTACTGAAAGCTTCTGACTTTTTTTTTTTAATTTTCAGTGTTTAGACTGCAACATAGTGCTTCTGATACAAGCGACAAAAAACGAGTTAAAAGCAGATTAAAGAAGTTTATTACCCGAAGGCCTTCCCTGAAAACTCTGCAAGAAAAAGGACTTATTAAAGGTATAGAACATTTTATACTTTTACTGTAACAATGATAAATGAATGTGCCTCTGTGTCCATAGTTATTCAGCTCCAAAGGGTATTGGGATATTTTATTATTTTAGGTTCCTTATTAAATGTTCTGCTCTATAACAGAGGAAAAAATAGTTGTCCAGAAAACTAATCTTGAGAAAATAAAGGTTGTAGCATAGGATCATTGAAAAAAAAAACCTAGTTTTGACCTCAGAGGACCTGGGCTCTGGACTAGGAGCAGGAAAGAAATACCCTAGTGGCCCATCAGAATGACCCCGTGTCCCCATGTGCCTGGACAAACCTCTTGTCCCAGCATACTTAATAACAGCAGACCTTTTCACTCTCAGATGTGTTCTGATTGGATAATAAGTTATCAGATCACCTAGTCATAAGGTCTGAGGTAAGTGCCAGAAGAAAGTCCAAGACAAACTAGTGTCATGAAAATGTATAGATTTGAGAGCTGAAGGACCAAGAAATCAATCTAAACTGAAATAAGTAGGTACTTTTGAAAATATATCTGAAGTAAATAATAAAATATTGTAGACCAACCCAGCTACCAGAATAGAAAAGCAGACTCTGGCATTAGACTATAATTGGAGTTTGTACCTTGGTTTTACCACTCGCTAATACTGACATTGAACAAGTTATTATCTCTCTAAGCCTCAGGTATTTCTTCTGTTAAATGGGGATATTTATACTCACCATTCAGAGGTCCATTGAAAGAAAAAAAATGAGATAATCCATGTAAAGGATTTAGCAGAGTTTCTGGAACACAGGTATTCAATAAATGTTCTCTGCTATTATTAATACTATTATTCATTACTGTTGTTACTACTGTTAGTGTATCAGATAGATGAAAGAATAGATAGATAAAACCAGTGATTATAGATTTCTCTAACTGGAAATCACTTCATAGATCACACAGGCAAAATGTAGTATCGTCCTAAGAAGAAGACATAAACATCAAGTATGTTACTCTCCCTGGTTTTCAAATTTTCTAACTGATGGATATATTTTTTAAATTACATTTAAGAAAGAATTTGAAACTGGGCTAAAACAGTCTTAAAGTAAACTTTGAGGACAAATTTGAAAGACTGATCCTTAAAGAAACCAAAAGATGATTTAATACACAACTATTTCGCAGAAACAGGGCAAAGCAGATCTTAATATTTTCAGTACCACTTAGTATATGAGAATTATTTAAATAGTTTACAATAATTGTTTGGCCTGTCAATTTCAGTCCATTTTCAAAGAGGTGAACATATCACAAAAATCATTTAACATTCTGAACCAATCGTGGAAGGTGAAATGTTATGAAACCTAAGCATGCATATCACTAATAGAGTGGAAAATTCTTAGAATGTGAGCATTTGTGGGTAGACCTAACACCTGCTTTAGATCAGTCTTACCTCAGACTTTCACTCTCTGAAGATGTCCTTTTCAGTGCCACTGACAGTCTTAGTTCCTCTACAGACCCAATTTCATATAATGATATATGGCACCTTCAATTCTACCTTAGAATTTATCCCATAGATTGTCATTTTCTTAGAAAAGATTCAGTAGCATGTTACCTGCCATCTTGACAAAATACAAAACCAGATTAGTAGCCCAAACAATCTCAACTTGACATAAAGTCGAAACCTTTCATGACTGTGGCAAAATAAAAGGGGTTTTAATTCAGTGGTCCCAATCAAAATGCTAAAGAATTAATAACCATAGTGCTCTAGAATTGGTCTCAGAAAACAGCAGAGAAACTGGATGCCTAATGCAGTTTTCATACTGATGTAATGGAACCACTGAACACACTCCGATGGTACATTTCCTATCTTAGAAGCTCCATTAAATTTTCACCATAGCTGACCAGTGAGTCAGTATTCATTAGTAGGGCTATGGAAAATCTATGTGAAATTCTGATTTGATAAGCTTCCATTGCTGTCTTTAGTGGAATTTTCTTCCAAATACAGATCAAGTTATGCAAATATAGTCACTTCTTGGGCTTGTTTCAGTTTTAACTGTGAATTTTTTGTAAGGCTTTTTCTAAGATTTTTTTAACTGAGTAAAAAGCATTAAACCAATTTTTTGAAAATGCAGGCTCAATCAAACTTAGTAATTTAAGCCCATTTTCTTAGCATATCTAAGGCAAAGACTTAGAAAAAAGCAATGAAATCAGTGTTTTTAATTGGTTACGAAAAATATGTAAAATAAATGAATGATAAACAGTTAAATGGTTAATTTCTCCAAGTAAAATGACTTAACTCTTTCAAGGAGAAGAATTGTTTGAAAAGAGGGATAGTGGCCTTTAAATCTGTTCTGCAGTGCATTTGTCCAAAGAATATGTGTCAAATTCTTTAAATCGTCTAATTCTTCACATCTAGAATAACATACCAAGATTTGGGATAGCTGTGTGTGGTGGTTTGGGTCTTATATGTGTGCTTCCAGATACCTGGGAGGGGCTTGGCAGGACCACAACCGCTTTTCAAAGTGTTTACTCTTATATATTGTTCCCAACATGTTGAGAAGCCTGAGCTCTGAATTCACCCAGCCTTTATTGAGCCCTCACTGTAGGGCAGGAAAGGCTGTGTTTAATTGACTTTAAATGCCCAGCAGAACCATATTCACAAGCACTTTATGTAAAAAGAAAACTGCCCCAATATCACACAGTCTAAACTCAGTCACAAACCCTTTCTTCAAAACCTGCTTTTTGGATTCATGGAGACCTGGCCAATATGTGATTTCATTGGCTAGATTTTAGATCTGGAAACAGTCACTTGATGGGGCTGCATTTCCTAATTTCTTTAATATGACTATTAAGAAGGGTACATTGTGATGCCAAAAAGGGGCCAGCAGATAGTTCTGAATGATCACCCAGTGGAAAGAAATCGTAATAGCTCCAGTGGGTGTTACAATCATTGTACCATGGCAGTGGTGGCTTCTGAAAAGCCTTCAGTCTCTCCAGGTGCTTTCACATTTGCCAAAGGAATGGCAAGAACTTTTCAAATGTATGCGTTTATTACATTGAGCCTCTCATGGAAAACAAAACTCCAATCAGTTTAATATGTAAATTATAGGCTAGAGGGTACACTTTAGGGCAGTAGGTGTGTTTGTACGTATCTTCTACTTGCTTTTGGAACTGAGGTAATAGCTCTCTAGCGCCAGCCAAACTACCTTATGTAATCTTTCAAATAGCAGCATTGACATCCAAGAACAGAAAACACTTGGCAATACAGTTTTTAGAAAAGATAACAATTGTTTGATCTTTTAGGAGCAATGAGTATTTCCTTAGGTGTACCAAAATGACAGAGTTAGAGAGGCTTGTATGTTTAGAAAGTGGCTTCATTCATCTTTATATGGACAAAATCATACTGGATGGTATTAGCAGAAATTGATAGTAATACTGTACTACATCTATTTTTAATCAGTATATTTAAAAGGAAACAACTAGTTTAAGGATTAACTAGTATGCCTCCAGGATTTATGATGAAAACCAGTGTTTTCCTGCTTCGTTCCAGTTTTTCTCCTTACCATTTGGGATGGTTTCTCTTGGTGGTTCTTCTGGTGGTTGCCTCCATATCTTACATTATTGTTATTTGGGGTATAGATTTTTGTCGATATCTTTCTTACCTTTAATATTATAATGTATTTATATTACCTAATTTATTCTATAATGAATCTGACTCAGTTGAACTAGACCCCATCAACCTGGCCCTTCTCCTCCCCAAATACTTAAATACAGCTTGTCTTGCCATGACCATTGGCTTCCTCTGAAACATACTTAAACCTCTATTTATTGTTCTACTAACCATAGAAAATTGAGACTCCAGGCCTTCATTGACAAGATGAAAAATTTAGTGTCCTCTTCCCCTTTCACCTCCTCTGCCTTTGCTATTGAATCTACTTTTACATCACGAAAATTTATATTACTTCACTGTTTTTTGTAATTATGATTTATTCATAGGTTGACTCTAAAAGTTAAAAACCAAAAAAAAAGCATTCATACAATTATGATTATGTAAGGTTGCTTAACACAGCACCAAGTATGAGATGTTCATCTCTGTCCTTAGAGTATCATGACCCATGACTCTAAGAGAGTAATGCTCCTTGATCCTGGTGAAAAAGATTCTCCTTCCTTTTACATTTGAAGGTTATATTAGTAAGTTAATATTGTTTCAAAACCACAGTCTAGTTTTCTATTCCACACCCCCTACCATATTTTGAATCTAAATGTGAAAAAAGTCAGTCATCAGCATTTACTTTATGTTGATCATGTAAATATTATGGAACATTTCATCAAGTAATGTGCTAGATTGGATTAACTTATCCATAAGGCATCCAATACTATGCCTTATGGGCCACACAGATTATAATGTTCTTATTTTTAAAGCTTATGCTTCATCGTTTGCTTATAATCACGCTCTCTTTTAGTTTGATACATTTTTGGATTGTGAATATCTTGTACAGATGTTTTTCCCCCAGAGTTGTATTTTTTTCTTGCTTTATGGACCTTTACATCATCAAGGGCTTTAATCCTCTCAATTAAACAGCCTATGTACTTTAGTCTGCGACTCCCTGTTTTTTCCCCCAAAATATCTTCTGAAGTCCTTCCATCATCCTACTCCAATTTGTACTAGTTGCTTTCTAGGCTTCACCTTTATCACCCTGTGATATCCCTTCCCTGAACTTCTGAGCTGTGCTCACTGTCTTCCAAATCCCAGGCCTTTTCTTTCTTGCTTTAATCTCTTCTATCTCTATGTAACAACCTCCAGTAACTCATTTATAAAACACAAGACCTTGACTACCTAAAACTATCCTCAGTATACCCACACACTTGATCAATAGTTTAGTTAGGCATAAAATTTCATTGCCTCTGGAACATAGAGTTGCTGCTTCCATTCTTACTCTTGTTACTTTGAATATTTTTCTTTCAGACTCATTGAGAGTTTTGTCCTTATTTTGACCTTCTGTAATCGACATAATGTATATAGTTGGCAGAATTTTAAAAATTTATTCTGCTTGGCACTCAACTTGAAGAATTGTGACTTCACCTCAGGAATTTTTTTCTCTTTATTATTATGTTAATACAGTCTTCCCCTAAGTTTTCTCTGTTTCATTTTCTGGGATCTGTATGATGTAAGTATTAGATATCAGGACTGATTTTTCTCATGTTCTGAAAGAATTCTCAATTTTATCCTCCACCTTTATATTAATTTATTTTTACTTTAGTAATTATATTTTCAATTTTCTAGATGTCTTTCTTATTCTCTGTTCTTTTTTGCATACCTCACTCTCTCATATGCTATGAGGGCAAAAATTTTGTTTGACCATGCTACTCCCATTCCTGATATTGAGGCACCTAGCACTCAATAATATTAGTTAATTGAATAAGTGAGAAAACAGAAAATAAATTATATTTTTTCTAACTTTCCTAAGGATATATATTAAAATTTGCTGTTTTGGACTTTTGTTTTTATTTTTTAATTTTACAATTAAATTAAAATTAAAAATTCTGTTCCTTGAATCATCAATTTCATCTAGGTTCCTTTCATTCATATATTTGTCTCATTCAGTTTCTGTCATATTAGTGACTTGACTCAGTGGTCTGGTGGGCCACAATTGTCCGTTCTTATTACAGAATGAGATTCCACAAAGATAAGATGGAGCTCTGTATACATGGATAGAACTTGTTAATGATATGTTTTTGCTGTAGAGTTATCTATAGGGACTCCCACACCTGCCTCAAACATCAAATATTTCCATAAGATACAGTATTCCTTATATACTCTTGATAAACTTACATACTCTTTATAGATTTTTTTATGATAGAGAATTTTCAGCTCCATTTACAATTAGGAAAATTGCATTTATTTGAAAGTATAGCAGCTTTAGAGGGTGACTAAGCTAAGTTTAAAGCTGGATTCTGCCATTTACCAGCTACATAACTTAATATTTGAGTACTGACTTTTTGATATGTGAAATTTACATTATAAAATTTAAGTGAAATAATTTATGGAGAGACTCACACAGTGCCCAGCATTTAGCAACCCCTTTCCTTCCTTCCTTCTGTATTTCCTTCCTTGTTTTCCATCTTTCTTTCTTTCCTTTCTTTTCCTCTTCTTTTTCTTACTTATGTTTATGGAGAAAATTATGACTAAGAAGATACCAGGAAACCATTTTCCCAAGTATTCTTTTAAAGGTAAAGAAATCAATCCAGGGAAGTATCAAGGAAAGGCAGCAGTAACTCACTTAACTTCAGTGCAAGTCTAAAGATGATTGTGGTTGGCTCGTATTTATCTTTTTTTGGTAATTTTTATCATGGTCCTCTCTATACATAAATGGGCATGAGCTATTTTCTTTCCTATCCACACCCACTTACATGGTGTCACCTAGTTGCTGGAATGTTTAAGTAATTACCCACACAGACACAATTAATTGTTTAAGGTTTCTGTCATATAAGAAACTAATGTCTTTGAAATCACAGTACTTTTGTAAAATATGTCATTTGCATTGAGAAGTAAAGAAATATTTTCCATTCAAGTTGCAGATACAAGTTATCAGCCCTAAAGTTTCAACAGTTACGTTTATAAATTGCAAAATCATTAAGAGAAAAGTATTTTTTAAATGATTTGTTAGAACTAATGTATGACACAGTAACTTACCTGTCACATGTTAATTTAAGCAAAATATATATGAGCAACACTGCAATATACCTTTGAGCAAAGATATACTCCAACTTTGCCACTTTATCAGTATTAGTCTGAGAATAATTATATTTGAATTTATATACTGGGGCATGGGTTTATCATTGCTTGGGCCTGAAATTCTCTCACAATGTCCACAATATGCACTAATGTGCTTAATAATATCTTGTAAATCTTCTTTTCTTTAAACTTCTTTATGGTTCATAATTGAACTGTGATCCTTACGTGTGAGCTATGTCATGATTTAATATTAGCCAAAATTAATAGCCAACCTTAAGCTGCTTTATCTTGGCCTATAAGCTTCCTGGTTCCTCTACATTTATAGTTCCCAGGCAGTTTCTGTTATTTAAAGGCTCTTGGGAGCTAGTGTGTTGGTAATAGAGTACCACATAGCTAGCTTTTGTTCAATAATAAAACACAGGTCACCATGAAAGATGGCAAATGTTGAGAAAAAAGTGCACCTGGGTAGCAGGTTAAGCCCATGTCTTTTAAAAGCCTGTTATCCAGGGAGGAAATGATCCTGATATTATGAGATATTAAAAGCAAAATAACTTTGGAGCAACAAAAGAAAAATGAGGTCCAGAAATGGAAGCAAATTAGGTAAGGGGAAAAAGAATAAGCCAGAATAATAAATTAGTCCTAGTGATTCAAGAATTTATTTTCTTATGGAAAGAGACCTTTTTACACAGGACTAGTTAGAACGTGTTATTTGTGATGGCTTATATATACTTGATTTTTAGTGTCTTTAAACTGGTTTTACCTATAACCCAATATATTTTGTGTATTTGCAAATAATGATAATTTTTTTCTATTACTCTCCTTTTTTCTTCCTTTAAATTATATTACTTTCCCTTTGATTCAAGTTCTCAATATCTTTGTCTTTTTTCAGGCAAAAGAATATTTCAGATAGTGTCAGGCTTTAGCACTAAAGCAACTGGATACCTAATAATATCCACGCTAAATGCTATAAAATGTTTAAGACCCAGTTGATTCAAAACCAGCATACTGGCATTTTGTTTTTAGTCTATGGCCTTTAAAACCCATATTAATCCTTTCCCTGGCAGTAGATGCTGATTTTATTCATCCCATGGACTGTCTATCATTAAGAGATTGCCCAGACTTTTGGCATATCCTACAGGGTTAGTCTAATCCTGGTGCTAGTTTGAAATATTGTCTTTAAGCCTTCCAGCTTGAAGACTGACAAGTTTCCATAAAATAAGAAGAAATAGAGCATGGGCACCAATAGGGAAACAGTTAACCGGTAGAGACAGGTTTTGTTTCGTGGTGTAACTCTCAACCGTGTTTTAAGCATACTCTGTGCTCTACCTCAAATTGTGTGTGTGTGTGTGTGTGTGTGTGTGTGTGTCTGTAGATTACAGAAAGGGTACAGAACCTCCCCTTCCATCCCTGACATTGCATCAGTCCAAGCTTATATGCCGTCCGAAGCACGTCCTCAACTAGTTGCAGATGACCAAAAGTCAGGCTAATGTGGTATTTCCCTCCTGTGTCAGGAGGCTGCTGCTGCTGCCTTCTGGAGAGATGGTCCATGACCAGTTCGGTCCTCTAATCACATTCTAAATCTTTCCTCTGTGAAACCACCTGAAGAGAAGAAAAGATGAGGGCTCTCGTCAGTGTTCTCAGGAATCCCCTTATGTAAAGGTTAGCATTTATTATTGATATCCTGCTGTTCTCCAGCAGGTGTTCTGGTACCTCATCGTTCCCTCATGACTCCTAAACCCAGCTCACAGGCAGTGGAAGACTCTTCAGCTTAATTCTTGTTAGCTTTTCAGGGCCTCCGCAGACCGCACGAACTGTATCCAAAGCCAGCGCTGGCACTTCACTTTCTCCCTTGTAGTTTTCACAGTTCCACAGCTTACACAAAGTACGAGGTGTTGATTTCATCTTGTCGTAGGGTGGATAATGGAGGGGAAAGACAGAATTTTTTTCCTGAACTGAAGATTGATAATTTGAACAAATGTGTGAATAAATGCTTCGTATGTAGTGAGATGAACTCAATTTTTCATAGTGCTTGAGAAGGAGGAATGCATGGTACGACTGGGATTTGAGAGTCCACGTTATATGTATGTTGAATGTGCCTCTTGAGAGGTTACCTGTCAGCTCTCCCAACCAGTATCTCCTCTTCAGGGTCCACATCAGCAGGTGTGTGGACTGCTGCAAGCACAGGAAATATTAATATCAACAATTAATTTTGACATGTCCTAAGATTAAGATAGTGCTCTTTTATTTCCTTTAGCATCACTGACAGCTTGGCCTACAAATCTTTCCCCTCAAATTCACGTCTATTATAAATCAACGATATTCCACAAACTCTCAAGATAAAGGAAAAAAAGAACTGTATCGTTTTACAGAGAGGTATTTTGTTTAATTTAAAAATATCTCTTTCTTTTGACTTGTTACCCTGCGTGATTAGTAACACTGAAATTTGACCAACTTCTTTAAAATGTAGTCATCAGAAAAATCTCTGTGTGGCACAAGTGCTGTTCCAGCATATTCTGTTTTTCTCTCTCTCTGTGGAAAAGAGGCAAAGGGCCATATCAGAATTTGGATGGTCATAATTGACGGTCTGTCGGTGTCAGTCAAATCGCAATGTGAAGAGGCGGATCTCCCAACTTTTCTTTGAAATCAACTGTACTGCTCTAAGTGTGTTTTATCAAAGCATTTTCTGGGGCAACAGATCTGAAAACATAAACTTTATATAGCATTGTTCCTTAGATATTTCTCTTTAATATGTCCTTTCTTTTTGAAGATAAAATAAAAGTACATAAAAGAGTTCTGGGAATAGACAGCTATATGTCATAAACACCCATCACTCCCCCTCACCCACGGTCCCCATAGCCCCCAAAATTTGGAAATAATTTGATTGAAGTGATGACTGCCTTGATCTTGTTTGAATACTCCTCCTTCTTCATTGTCTTCTCTCTATGGGAGGCAACAATCCTGTCATGGAGTCATTCCTGGGAGAGAAAGAGGTATTTCAAGCAACCATATTTTCCAAACACAAAATTGAGACACATGGCCTGACAATGACATAATATTTGAAGTAGGAACTGTGCTCAAAGATCCAGAACATATGGTTGAGTTTTCTTACAAAAAGCAACTATTAAGACACTGTCTAGATTCTGATTCACAAAAGGCACACTCCTCCATTTCCTTTCATTTTCATTTGAAAGTATCACCCACACATCGGAAGACTGACCAGTTTTCCCTCAGACACGTTGCTTTGCCAGTGCGAGAAGCAGCCCGTTGACTAGAAAGGTAAACGCACAGACGTCAAGGAAGCAATGCAAACCAGACTGCCAAACATGTTATGAATATATTGCTCTTCTTAAAAATGCTAGTTGGTTTTTCATACTGGAGTATTGACTAACTGTCTGTGTTTGATGTATGGTTTACCAGCCTGATGTCGACTTATGGTTAGAGCTTAACTTGTTAGTTCTGCTTTTGCAGCCAATTCAGAATAACTACAGATGCCTTGAGATATTAAAATTGACTGCTCAAATGGACTCAGTGTGGGAGTTTCATTGGTTTTAAATTGATAACAGCTGGAAGAGTGAATGATTAAAGCGTACATGGGCGTAGGACACAGCTCTTTCACAGGAACTCTTGTGAACAAACTCCCTTCGTGTGGGAATTTTTTCCTTCTTTTTATATCATAGTTGTTTCTAAGCAGTCTTGAGTTAAATTTTAAAATTGCACAGAAATGTTCAGAAGCCTACTGAGGAATTCATTCCTGAGAAACAGAGATAAATTTTGATGACGTGGGTTTCTATTCTGTAGGGAACATTTCAAGTTAAGTAGCATTCCATAAGGTGGTAACTGTACTTATTTCCTGGGCTCTGGGGTTAAGTAAGCTGTAGAGGAATCATCAACTGCCATAACAGAAGGGCCAGAGTGTTGAGTACATCTCTTTCTTCAACTCACAAAAACCGAAGCACCAAAGTGCATTATCACAGATAAGTCAAACAAAGCCTCTTCTCTGCTTTCGTATTCTCCTGGAAGCGGTTATTATTGTTTTCATTCTTTTAAAAGATGATCTGAACACTTTCTTCTCACACAGGGAAAAAAACACACACACACAAAAGAAAAATAAGAAAACTTTTCTCCCTCTCCTCAAATCAACAACACTTACATAATAAAAAAAAAAAGGTTTTATGAAAATGTATTTTTGTAATTTGATAGTAGCTTAGGGGAAAAGCCCAGTAAAGAAAAGAACACAGAGGAATTTAAAGAAGTTTATAAGAAAGAAATATCTGTTTATACATGTTTTCTTCAGCTTATATTTTCCAAGAGTTCAGTGTCTTTACTACTGAATACCATAACCTGACTCCACTCTATTTTTCATTGTCTGTAGTAGTTTACCTTTATTATTCTGTTAAAAAATATTAGAAGCACTTTATACAGCTAAATGTTAGAGAACTTCAGTCTGTAATGATAAGGTTGGGGTTTATTGAAGAAATAAAAAGCCAAATATTATGTACCCATTTCACATATACATTTTTAAAAGAAAAACTTAAACATTGACCCAGCTAGCATGTCCCAAACATGTAGCAAATATCAAGTGTTAATTGCAATTAGTAGAATAAGAAATTTAGGTATATTTGACAATAATGTTAGTGGATACTGATACATATATTCAGACATGTAAGATAATCAAAATATGAAAGGTACTATAATTTTAAAGTAAAATAAATCATATATATTTGGCCAACATTTATAAGAAAATTTGTTATATATTTATTGCTCAAATTTTACCCCAAATTATAACCTGTGTACCTAGACTAAATCCTAAAATTGCCTGCCTTGATGCCTTCCTGAGATGCATACAGCCATTGAATCATGCTTTGTGTTGCGATGGATAACTTGTGCAGATAGCCATCTAACAGGCTGTTACAAGGATCGACAACTTCGTAAGATTTAATTCCTTTCAAAATGGAAGAGCAAGGAGAGAAATTTTCATTCACTTTCATCAGTTGTTGAGCTCCAATTTTTAAATAATTTTCTTATCTACGCATATTAGACAGGAGCGAGATTTTAGAGGAGATGTAATCCAAGTTAAACACATGTGAGGGTCATTAACTTGAATATATCACTCCTAACATATCCCTTTGAACTTGGGACTCAGACTCATAGGAGAAAAAGAAATGATGGAGGCGGAAGAGGACTGGCCTCAGTTAACCTCACAATGAAGAAATCTATCATGCACTTGAGACTGGGAAATAAGAAAGCAGATGGTCTGAAAATAATATCTTGAGGACATCTTAGTATCTTGATATTCCAAATAATCTAAATTTCAGAAAAGCCATTATTCCCCCAGACTTCCTCGTCATTTACACCACCTCATACATTTTTTTCTCCCAACAGTAAAATACTGTGTTTACATTTTTTGTAACTCTACATTTCAAATGCACTGGGGCCTTGAGCATGTTACAATTTTTCCATCTTAAAAAAAGTAATTAGCATAGGAGAACATTCAATATTATGTAAAGAATTTGACAGGACCTCACTTAATGTTTTTTTAGAAACAATTAACATGTCAAAAGAGGAAGTGAGAGCCTGTTTTGGTTATAAATCTGTTTACATAATTACTGGTTGAAGAAGTCAAACATTTTAGGGAGGAAAAAAAGCAAGGTTAGGCCCTCTTTTCATCAAAAGTAGAATTCCCAAGGATGTCAGATATCTCAAATTCTCTAGCATAAGTTTTTTTCTTCATGTACACACTTGTATGCTTACGTGGAGAAAGTATTTCAAGGGTGGCTGTGCAGTGTAGGAATATAAGCATTCCAAATGCAACCATACAGTGCCACATACCAGGGCACTACAGTAGTAGATATGCCTGTCTCATGCCATAGTGTGTAGGACAGAATGGGAAGCAGAAGTCCTGGACAGGGAACTGTGGCCTCAGAAAGGACTGATGGGCAGGAGCTAGATAGTGAGGGGAAAAAAGGACCACAACCTTGGCCCAGGAGAAGAAAGAAAACAGAGAATAGATAGCACATTGGAGAAAGTTGGAGAGGTGGGGCATCATATCTGAGGAATTTTGGAGAAGGCAGTAGGTACTTTTGGGTAAAGCTGTAGTGGAAAACGCTTCCCCGTGGTAATCCAAAGCCATCTGTTTCTACGCTGAATTATTAGAGTCTGGACACCACCAAAAGCCCAGAGGATGCTCTGTCTCCCAGGTGCAGTTCTCTAAGTCAAGAGTCTGAGAAGCTGCTGTGATACATATGTTAAGCCTCAGTTTCACGTACTGAGCTGGATGGTAGACACTCAACTGATATCTGCTAGAAAGTCTGTGCTAATCCATTTGGTACGCCATTGGAGGCTGGGAGGGGTTGAGGCAGCCTCTACTGGAGAAGGTCCCACCCTGTTGCCACCATTATCACCAGTCTGGAATCTAGACTTCAAGGCTGTCTAACAAGAAATGCAGCAATGCAGTGCATTCTTGGGAAAAAAGGGATACTCGAACACAAAACTGTACCTTGTTTCATGTAATGTTTAAGTATGCAAAGAACACTTGAAATAATTAAATATATGAAAGACTGTTTTCCTCAGTGGGTCTGGGTACATGTGATATGGAGTGATAGGTGGTAGTGACAAGCTCTCCCTGTGCTATTTGGAAGACTGTATGTATTCTGTTTTACTCAGGAAAATGTCTTGCAGTCATTAAGCCATAAAGATCGCTGAATTTTGAAGTAGATTTGAAGTCTAGTCTTGGCTCTGCTACTTATTTGTTTTGTGAATTTGGGCAAGGTAATGAAATTTTCGGTCTCAACACTTTCCAGATAATACCTCTTAGGATTATTGACACTGTATAAAAAATAATTAGCATAACCGCTAATAACTGTTCATTCTTATACTCTACTCCTAATTCTGCTCTTACTATTGCATAGCATATTGTAAGTGCTCCTTCTCCTAAATACAGAGTAGGTATTCTGAAAATTGCAAAGCAGATAAAATATGGTGAGATTTTGTGACATTGCATTAATACAGCCAACATGTTGAGCATCCTACGTGCCTTGCACTGTGCTTGTAGCATTGCATGCAGCATCCAGTAACAAGGATAAAGAACTCTGCTTGCATTTCTTTATGCTTTGATGATTACTCATAATCCCTACTCATATATATTCTGCAGATCACTATGTTTTAAGTGGATACAAAGTTACATCAAGCAGAATTCCCCAAGAAATGAGTAAGGGAGGTAAATGTACAATAAATATGGCATAACATATCAAATGTCAAATGCTTCAAGGAGCATTCAGGTTACAGTTTAGGAAGATTACAAGTGGGAAAAGTGTGGGAAAGATGAGTATTTCTTTCATTCTATAGTCTTTAAACTGAGTCTTGACTTAGAGCATTTGGATATATGAAGAAATAGGTAAGACATTCAAGGTACACAATTGTAGGAAAGCATGGGGAATGATGAAATGTAGAGGATTTGATGAAAAGTTATTGTGGCAGGTGTTTTGCATAGTGCCAGGCTAAGGAGCTTGTACTTTATTTTATAAGCAAATTTATTATTCACTCCGTACCCATTATATATTTTTATTTATTTAATGAACATTTATTGAGAACCTACCATGTGGTAAGTGATGGGCTGGCTACTGGACCCAAAAAGATATGTAAGATGAAATCCCTTCCTTCAAAATTAGACACCATAACATTGCTTGGAAAGAAATGCTCTAATCAAAAAAAAAAAAAAAATAATCACTTCCATACCCTGCAAACTTGACTCCATTTTAAAAGACCAATGAAAGAGGCAGAGCTGTCCCTTACCATCACACCAAAGGATTGGTCCCAGGACCCCCAGCAGATACAAAATTCAAAGATATTCAAGTCTCTTATGTAAAATGACACAGTAGTCATTCCTCTGTATTTGCCGGTTCTGTAGCCCTGCAGATATGGATGGCTGATTGTACTAGAAAACTATATTATATAATTACTGCTTTTTATCTAATTTTCCTTGATTCCTATATAACCTCAATGGGCCATGCCCCAGCAGCCTGTGAATATGAATGAAGTAACACTGACATTAAGGCACAGATATCAGAAATCATGGCTCCCACCTGTGTAATCACACCTGTATAATCATAGCAGTTCAGCCTTTGTTTCCAAAGTCTCCCTGGCTATTTCTGGGAGCGCCTGGAGCACCTGGAGTGTACTGCATATGAGGAGGACTGCTCTCCTCATGTTCTTCTCCTTTGATTCGTCTTTGATACCCATCGCCTACAAACTACCCAGGGTAGGCACCTCACTGTGGCCACACAGAGCCAGCATCTTCCGATAGATGGCCCCTTCACTGCCTAGGCACGGTCCAGGAGTTTCCAAACCCATGCAACCTTCAGGTGCCATACAGTGCTTTGATCCCTCTGGTTCCCACTGCATTTCTGGATTCATTCTGTCACCAGAAAGACTGCTTTCTCCCCGGCCACCTGCTTGTTGCACTTGATTTTTTAAGGCCTGAAGCAGCAGTGCTTAGGCTTTGAATCTCACAAAGTGAGAAAATAGCTTTTTTCCATTTGTCTTAATAACAGCAGAAGTCAGAATCTGCTCCCTGGGACTTGGCCGGGGTACATGAACCGTTTTGCCATCTCTCAGAGTTCCTACTGACCTCCACAACTCAAAATTCCTCTGAAGTCACTGTTTTCACCAACGAGTATCAACCTTTGCAGTTGGACATCTGGGTGGTGACCGTCATTCTGTCAGTTCAGTAGGCAGACCCAACTGAGGTATGTGCCATTTCACCTTGAAGTGTGCCCATCACACCACAGGTGGTCCTGTTAGCTGGAAACGTAATATAAAGAGTATGAAACACATCCAGAAAATGTACAATATGCAAAGTGCATCTCCCAGTGAGATACCTATTTTTTGTTTAATTCTGTGAGCAGCTTTGGGACAGGACAAGGTGGTTTAGAAATGTTATTGCACAGTTGTTTTCTACAGTAAGGGCTGAAAAAGAAATACACACTGTATTTGACTGGAAGCACAAAAGAGACAAAATGTTTTCAGAAATGTGTGTATCACGGCCTGCTAATTTGGGCTCATAACCTCTTCTCTCCAATTACATTCCTGGAAATGTTTTTCAATTTCTTTGCGTAAAATAATCAGCGGACTATGGGGAACAGGCAAACCTACACAGAGCTTACATCACACCTCCACGGAGCTAGCCAACACTTCCACAGAACCACACGAGTCCCCGGCTCTTAATATGGTTTATTATAAAATCCTTTACCTGCCTCAAAGCACTTGTCATCAAAGCTGCTTTTAAGCTGAAGCTGAGGACCAAAGAATGGCTTTAACAGAATTCTGAAATAGCTTTTAACCTGAGGCTGAGAAAAGAAAGTGCTTTTAACCTAAAGTGCTTTCCTCTTAGGTACTTCAGCGTGTGCCTAGCACTCAGCATTAGTGGCTGTGAGAACACCCTTAAGACCCAAATGAAAGAGACTCCATTATAGATATTCAAACCCATTATATTAATATATTACAAGTAATATTTGAAATCATTAAGCAGTTTTACTCCAGCTAAATTTGAATCTTTTCTTATTGAACTATGCATTCATGCAAATAAATTGAAGTCTTACCACCTGGGATTCTAACAAATCTATGTTGATATTAGGAAAAAATACAGTGTTCTTTCCTAGATTTTACTTAAATCCAGAGTGAGTCAAAATTTCCATGCCTTCTCCACTGTAAAAGAAACTTTCAACTTTTATCAGTCACTGAATGACTTCTCCAGCCTTAGTCCATATTTGTTTGGGCTTAAAAGGTAATATTATTACATAATTTAGAATTAATTCATTCAAGTATCTTAATACATTTTATGTATCAGCTTTTCTCCTAGCCTGGTCACTCAGAAATAAAATAAAAATACTGATTTAACAGGAATAAAAATACTGATTTCAAAGTAGTTATAACCCCAGTGAAGTTCCTACTAAGTAAAGTAGGTAGACAACTTAATCTATAAAAGTTTTAACTTCAGAGTTATTACACTAATTGAGAATTTGAGAATTTGAGAATTCTGAGCAATTGAATTCCATGGACAGTTTTCTAATTTGAAAACATGGAGTGTATACAAGTAGGGATAAGGTAGCAAAGTTTGACATCTTTGAATTTTATCCCCCCTTCCTTTGCTAGACCCCTCTGTAATTCTAAAAAAATGAAGGCAGGCAAAGGAAAAGCAGGAAAATATTGTCAACCCAAAATGTAAATAGTCAGTCTTTGCTAAGCAAAATGTGGCCATGTTAAATCATCCAAGATGCACTAATGCAAACTAAACTGAAATATATTTCTCTCATGCTCGAGTGATCGTGGCACAATCTTTAGATAAAAGTCGCTTTATTTTATACATTGTGTTCTCTTATTTATTCATTCATTCATTCATTCATTCACTCATTCATACATGTTTTCATTTGGCATCCAGAAAGAAATGTAATAAGATGCGATAGAAATACAAATGGAAGGAATTACATTTATCTTGTTCTACTGTGAACATTCTTCTCCAGATTCCTCTACCTAGTACACGTCTATTGATGTTTAATCTTCCTGAACTATCTCTGGTAGATTGGGACCACCTACTTCACTCTGCTTTCAGTTGTTGCCTAAAAGTGGGTAGGAAAGAAAGGAAACGGGACATGAAATCTTCCAGTGGTTTCAGAATTGCTATTTATTTACAATTTCTCATTCCTTCTTGTGGAAACTCTTATGCCGGTGGGTGTTCCTTTGGTAGATCCTGCTCTTCTCGCCAGCCTCACTGTGTTGGGCTACTCCTATATTAGGTCCTTGGATTTCTCTTCTCTTTTCTTCTCCTTCTCAGACTACTGAGTGCTCGTCAAATATTCCGGGGCTGAAATATTCCAGCCCTGTGGTTTCAGATTCCATCTGTAGACTTTCCAAACTTAGTCCTTCAGCTTCAAACTCCAGACTCTCAAAACTCCAGACTTGCATATTCAGCCGTCTACTGACATCTTCTCAGATGTTTGGTAGACACCTCATACTTATCTACAGCAACCCTTTGCTCCCCAGCTCCCCCATGTTCCCAACCCCAGGAAATAACACTGCTGTTCACCCTCCATGTTAATCTGTCTCTTCTACCTTCATCAGCAAATCCTACCTTAAAAATGCATTCTAAATTCAACGATTTTTAGTTTTTTCCATCATTACCACCCTATCTCAGCACCATTATCTTTCCCTGGCCTGTCTTACCAGCCCCCTGACTGGCCTCTGCTGCTTTTCTTGACGCTCTTAAAATAGCCTCCAAATGGCAACTAGAAAGATCATTTAAAAACCTAAATCACTCTAAGTCACTTCTCTGCTCAATGATTTCCAGTTATTTGGAATAAAATCATACTTAAAATAATACCTATTGTCCTTCCTATAACCCATAGGGTCCTATCTGCTTTGACCCCCAGGCTACCTTTTCAATTTCTTCCACAACCATACTTCCCGTTTGGCACTTCACTCCAGCCACGCTGGCCATCTTGCTGCTCCTCCAGGTTACTCCACTTACTCCCGCTTGCTACTCCTCTGATTAAATGTTCTGCCTATGCATTGGTATGGCTCATGCCTTCGCTTCTTTGGGTCTTTGCTCAGTGCCATTGCCTCGCAAACATCTTCCCCGACAACACCTCTCTCTTGCTCTCCATCTCCCTGGCTTACTTTATTTTCACATAGCACCTATCACCATCTGACACTATATTTTATATTAATGCTTTTATGTGTTTGTTTCCCCCACTGTTTCCACATACAGGCTATGTGAAGACAGAGAGTGTTTCATTAATTATTCCATCCCCAGCAGTCACTGAAAAATACTCAGGGGTGGATAGATTGAATGGAAGAATACAAAAATGCAGTAATATTCACTTGATCAAACCCATTCTCTATACTGTTGTGATTCTGTGTATGCGTGCGTGTGTGTGTATTTATGTATTGCGCTGCTTTGGAAAAGCAGAGGGAGGGAGAAGTATAGGACAAAGTGTTTCCTAAGGTAGACAATGTAGAAAAATGTTATCCTCATTGTTACATTGGGGTTAATAAACTCTTCATTTAAGATATAAATTTCTTCCTGGCTGATCCACCAAAATGTCCATTGCATTCATTGGACCAAAATTGATGTGAGAGCTATTTTAATGAGAGTTTAGGAGCTTAAAGTGAAAGACCAAAGGGAACTTTAGAAGTATTGCTTGGGATTTAGAGAGAAATTGTGGAAGGTGGAAACTGCCGGAATCCTGAAAAGGGAAGAAAGAGAAACAATGGAAAGGACTGGAGAAGTCGTCATTCTGTCTGGGTGGCAGCTAGCCTGTCTCTGAAACCCAAGGACTTTGAGCTGTCCTTGTCAAATGATGCTACCCTTGCAGCCAACTGTCCAACTTGGAAGCTGCAGACCACAGCCTGCCCTGGTCTGGGGGGCTTTTCTTCCTAGAGTCTAGGCCGGTCCCTTCCAGGCCAGTCTTTCCAGAGTAGACAGTATCATTTTCCACCAGAGACTTTAAAATCTGTTAGGTTAGATGAGCTCCAAAAATACGAATAAACGTGTGAGGGGTAACTATACACAGAAGTGAATTTGTTTAAAATTACTATCTATTTAGATTCCAAACTGCTTAGAATAATTCAGCTTTTTCCTGAACTTGCCTCTTACATTTGTAATAAAAACCTTGAGGCATCATAAGATAATGCAGTACCGTTTGAAGCACTTAATATTGATTAAATTCAGTACCAGTGTTTTAGCGTTAAGCATATTTTTCTGTCTCTTAATTCAAAGACATAAGATACCAGTAAACTATAATACTTAACATAAATCACCTACTTCTCCAAAAGTTCTTAGTAAAGTTGTGGGAGAATTATCATACGATGAGTATTTTAAAGGTGAAGAAAAGAAGAATGTGAAGGATAGAAGTGGAGAAAATATAAGAGTAGAAATAGGATTCCCTGATAAGCAATCTGAAAGTTTGGGTTTGGAAACCTGCTCTCAAAAGGAAAACCAAATGCCACTTATGGTTTAAAATCAAAAGATGAATTCAGTTAAATTCCTGAAATCTCCCATGTTGAGAATATTAATTTTGCTTCCAGTGTCCACTGCCTGGCTCTTATAGCAACCTGTTGGCAGACAACCTACTCGTGTATGGCATTCTGAAGGAAGAAAATTTACAAGTGAATGCTACCTACTATGGAAGCTACAAAGGCTATTATTTTTTTCTCATCCCAACCCATGTTTTAAACAAAACCTTAGCCAACTGGACATTCTCTTATTGGAACTTCAAATCTTGAGCAGTTGATGAAGAGAAGACAGTACTGGTGGTGAGGGTGACAGTGAAAACAGCATTCTGGCCCAGCTCTCAGAGTTGCAACACACTTGCTCTATTTCTTCTCTCTTATTTCACGGATCTCCTGAGAACCTTAGATGAAACATCTCCTAGACTGGCCCCTCAGCCCCAGTAATTTCTTTGAGGAATTTATAAATTACTTTTAGTTCCTAGTAAATTCTGTGAGTTTTCTTCTACCCCGATTTTCAATATCATTTGCATAATTTTTTCTTTGCTTAAGATAGCCACGGTGTATTTTTTTTCCTATTACAGCCCAAAACCTTAATGAATGTGCCTCATTTCCAAAGTGACTGACTGATATGTGTGTGTGTGTGTGTGTGTGTGAGAGAGAGAGACTGGACAGTTCAGTTTGTTGTCGTTGTTTTCTCTTCTTCTCTCTTTATTCTTCATGTATGTGCAGTTTTAGGTGCTTTGTTTTTCTTCTTTAAAATGTACTGGAGTAGCTGCGGTGGCCCTCTCTCCTGAAAGCAGAATAACATCATTTTGAAAAGCACATGGAGACTGTCTCCCTGCGTAAATGATGATAATGCCGTCACATTATTTGAACATTTAACTGCCTCTATTGAGTAGTTTTACTCGTAGTTTTGATTCATTTGGAATCTAACTGACAAAGATCCCATTACTGGGTGTTCTTACCATAATTTGTCAAAAAATATATAGCAGAGATGAGGGAGAATGAAGCTAATTTGTAATCCGGGGGACTTAACCTGGTTATGCTGATGAACTAACTAAATCGGTCAAAAGTTTGAGAGCCTAAAGATTAAAAACCACCATTCCCTGGTTAAACTCCAATTCATTATGTAAACAACATGATTTGTAAGTGCAGTCATGTGGAAGGTCTATTTGTTTTTCTCACCAAAAGATGCTTTCAAAGAAAAATTACAGAAAATGGATTTTCTCCAACCAATGTGTTGCCTGCCACCCCTGGTACAAGTGCTGAAGCAGGAGAACAAAGATGTAATGATCACACCAGCCAAGGCCATAGGCATGTGCAGAGCATTCTGAAAATATTGGCACCCCTAGCAAGAGGTGTTTTCTAAATACAAAAAGTTGTTAAGAGAGGAAGAAAGGATTACCAGTGAGCCCACAGATGGGACTATAGGTGGGGAGTCGGAAGCTCAGGGTTCTGGGACTGCTCCCTTTTGGGGAATACCATAAGGAGGGGAAAAGCAGAAATCATCCTTAATGTTGTGCCAGGATACCAGGCATGGAAGTTTAGGGGGCAAAAGCTATATCATCGGTACTTGCCAAGTAAACAAAATACCTTATCTCTCACTCCCCCTTTCCCTATGTGGTAGAAGGTTTTAAGGTAGAAGGTTCTGTGGTTCAAACACGTTCCTAAAATCTAATGGTCTTCCTTGGCGTATCAAAATATGGACTGTATCATATTTACAGGTGGGTGGCAATCCTACAAGAGCCCCTAAATTGGTAATGCTGTTTTAGCTAAATCTCTATGATTTACTGCCTTTTGATAGCATGTTCTACTTTGCAAAGGCATTTCATGTGTATTATCATCTCCCCCACGTCATGAAATTCATCATATAATGTTGAAAGCTAGTGTCGTAGTCAAGTTTCTCTTAGTTGTAATGGGAAGAAACTTGTCTAAACTGCAAACGTAGGAGTGGAATTTATTGGACTACTTAACGGAAAAGTCCAAGGAACAAGGATAGTTTCAGGAGTGACTGGATCTGTGGGCACAGAATGCTATCAAATCTTTATCTCCTCCATCCCTCAGCTCTGTCTTCCACTCTGTTGGCTTAATTCTCCAGCATGTTTTCCCAAAGGGTGGCACCATAACTTCTGGAAGCTCAGACTCGTATCCTCATAGTTTCCCAACTCACATCTGAACCAATCACTGTGGCCAGAAGGAGGAAATGCATGCGCCTCCCTGGAGCTGGAGCTGGAGCTGATGGAGTCAAATGGCAGCAAAATGAGAAAGTGTCATCCCCAAGGAAAACCAAAGTGTTCTTACCAGAGGGTAGAAGAATAGTTCCAGGGCCAGCAACACCAACAGACAACCAACGTACTCTTCCTAACCAGTGTCATCTGTAACAGGCGACCTCACTGAGTTATCTTCCAAAGTCTGGCCCTTTCTATTGTGATTGTGAGCCTTCTTTTGAAACCTTCTGGACAATGCTATGTCCATGTTCTAGTCAAATTTATTTGGTAGCACTGAACTGAAATTCTCTCTAATTTCTAATGCACCCCATGGCAACCATGTATGGTGCCTAAGCTTCAGGAAGTAAGGAGTTGAGGTGTATCTGTTTCATTCACCTCTCTATGCAAATTAGTTTCTGTACCCACTCACTCGTTGCACATGGCTATCCCCCCAAATGGCTGCCCTTGGGCCCCATTGTCTAATTCTAGAAAGCCTGACAATTCAAATTCCTGAAGCAGATAGTTTCTCTGATACAACCTCAGCTGTAGTGTCCCAGTTCTAAAACTTTTGGAGAGAAAGTTGCACTGACCCAGCTTGGGCCACATGACTGCCTTTGATTTAATCAGGCTCACCTGGAGGGCTAGCTCCTTATGCTCCAGAGCCATACCTTATTGGGTGACTATATCCCCTTTAAAGACAGGATAGAAGTAAGATGAAATTTTTTTGGCTTTTCTGGTAACTAATCTCTGTCTTCCAGCAGTGGAAGTTCAGTATATCCAGGCTCTTTTTTCACCAGGGCGACAGTGGCAATCAGGGAGGGACTGTTTCCTTTCCCAGTGAGGGATTGCCTGCACTTGCCTGGACCACCCAGTAAGTGGCAGTAATGCACCTCCCCCACTTCTGGCATTATAACAACGGAAAATAGCCACCTCACCCCCTCAAGAGCATTCTGGCCATCAGAAATACCCTGCAATTAAAAGCCTCTCCTATCCACCCCAGCTCGGAATCTTTCTCCAAGTCCCATCATTCTTTATAATTAATGAATTTCCACCACTAAACTTCGTTAAAACGGAGTCTATTTGCTGTCTCTACTTCCTCACCTTCTCTTCAAATCTTGACCAAAATATCTGCTTCTTAGTTTTATTTTACTAAAGCCATTTTTCTTATGATCACCAATAGCCTCTGAATTGACAAAATCGCATGAGAACTTTTCACCTTGAAATCCCATCACCGTTCTACTGTTGCTGAAATGCTTATCCTAACTTCTAAATATCAGTCTCTCTACTCTTCTCCAAACCCTCAGGTTTCTTCGTCTTAGTCTCCTTCACCCAAGCAAGAAACTTGAACGTCCTCTTTGCCTAGTGGGTTAGCTCACCTCCTGCACCCAGTTTACAGATCCCACTGAATCGCCCCATCTCTCATCTCTCCATTGTCTTAGTTCAGGTCCTTATCTTTCTTTCTTTCTTTCTTTCTTTTTTAAGAGCCTTATGTTTTGTAAGTAGGGACAAATGACTCAAAAACCTTATGCCTCAGTTTCCTTTCCTGTAAAATCAAGATGATAATAGTGTCTACCACCAAAGGGTTAAGGATTGCTATAAAGATTAAATAAGAATATATAAGGTACTTCGAACCTTGCCTGACTTAATGTAATAAATCTTCAATGTTATTATTAAGCACCTTTGCAGCAGCACTAATCACATCATATTATAACTTTGTGAGAGATGTTCTCCCCCCCTAGACTATAGGGGATCGTGCTTCATGCATCATTGCATTTTTGGGCTGAAGCACAGTGTCTGGCTTATAGTGGGCATGTAATAGTTACAAATGAGTGAATCAATCTTCACCTTCTTTACAATGTCCAGCATATGGTAGGTGCTCATGAAATATTCACTGAATTGAATTAGATAGAATTGAATTGATCTGGAGAGAATACAGATTAAGAAGTGCCATAATACAACGTAAAACATAATGAGTTTAAATTTTAAGGTGAGAGAAATTTCCTTTGAGATTCCTCCTTAGGGTTGACTCTAAATGGATGCATAATTCCACATTCTTGGCAAATTTAGAAATGTTTTCTCTATTTGCTCCCACATTTTGGTTTTCATGTCCTGTCAACTCTCTTTATTTCCATTCTCATAGCATAACTTAGATCACCAAATACCCATACTCCTATAGTCCTCTTTTATCAGCAAGCTATTGCTGCCTAACAAACAGACACAGGATCTCAGTGGCAAACAGCAAAAAGCATTCATGTTTCATGTGTCTGTGGGTCAGGTAATCTAGGACAGGCTTGAATGGGCAGCTCTGCTTTAAGCTGACAGGACTTGTATCCATGGCAAGTCATATAGCCAAACCTAATAGCAGCAAAATGAGGGAAATAAGTGTTGCCCACTCTAGTGAGTTTTACCACAAAGTCACATCGCAAAGGTGGTGAATGTATGAATCTAATTCAGAGATGAGAAGAATTCTCAACAAAGATTAAATTTACCATAAGCCTATCTTGATTTTGGTCTTCATAACACCTTCCTGGGCAATCACATTAGCTTCTTGACAAGTCTCCTTGTGTCCAGTCTTCTTCACAATCTGTGCCCCTTATCTGGTTATGAGCCATTTGGTTACAGGTGATAGAATACCCGCTTAAAAATTATTTGTATTATCTCGTATAGTAAGAATCTAGAGAATGTATTTTAGGATTGGTTTAGAAGTTCAACAATACCTTTGAGATCTCGGGGCTTTTGTAGCTTCTCTTTTATCATGTTTAGCTTTTGTTTGCATGCTTCTCGCCTCATGGTGACAAGATTGCAGCGGTAGCTCCAGGTATCACATGATTGCACAGTGATGTTCAAAGCAGGAAGGAAAAAAGATTGAATGTCTTCATACACCCCTCTACTTTTATTAGAGAAAAAAGTTTTCTCTCATAGCTTCCAAAGTCACTTCCCATTACACTTTCCCAACCAGAACTATCTATTCTAAACTGTCTATCTAAAGCTGCAAGGGAGGCAGAAATCAATGGAGAACATTTTCAGGTTCTGTCTTATGAGTGGACTCTAAAAACAAGAAAGAAGTTGGGAGGGGAATAGCGTTTGTTTAAGAAATCAATGTAATTTGCATGCTCTCAAATAATTTAATCTACTTCACTTAATGTTTAAGACCTTTCATAACACAGTCTTTATCTCCTTTTAAAGCTTAATAAATCAAGATTTCTCTAAATAAGAAAGAATGAGTGTTTCCCTCAGCACACCACATTCTTCTTACCATTCTTCTAATCACTGATGTGTTTGTCTGCCTCTCCTTCATCTTCCCCAGATTCCCTTTTGTCCCCTCTCTGACCACTCCAGTTTGTCTTACTTATCCTTGAAGATTCAGTTCTTCTCTGGGGAGTCTTCCATGGGCACCCACAGCTGTTCAGATCCCCCATCACATGCTCCCAGTGCATCACTTCTTCCCCAGGAATGGTAATTTTCATGATGACATGTTCTTATCTGTTTACTTATATGATGCTCCACTAGACAAGAAACTTTGAGTCTTGGTTATTGTGTTACTAGTGACTTTCCTAGCTCCTGACAAAGAGCATGTACTTAGGATTTTTTTTTTTTTTTTGAAAATAACACAATGATTAAAAGAGTAAATACCCTAGAATGCCTTCATCTCCATAATCTTCTGGTATCTACCTATCAAGAGAAAAAAAAAAAAAAAAGAAATCTCTCTCCAGATAGGAATCTATTTTTCTTGAATGATCTCCATCTCATAAACTTCCCCTGACCCTACCCGCCCAACATGTCATTCCCACTAAATGACACAAAAATACCTATAGTATAGAACATCTTTCTTAGCATTGAGTACCTTTTATGATACTTGTTATATTCTATTTTTTGTTTGTTTGAATATTTCTGTTAGCCCTACAGTATTATAAACTTCTTGGTATCTCTTTCACAAACTAATATGCCTACCTCATTGCTGTAAGTATAGAAGATACTCAATGAATGTTTGTAAAATTTAAATTATGATTTCTTTTAAAGGATTTTATACTTTGTAACCTTTCTTCCTGCCTATAATCTCTAGCCAATTTAAAGTATCCAATCTGAAGTTCTGGATTATTTTCCTTAAATAATATTTTATGTCATTCTTTCTTACAGTGATGATTCACTGTTTTTAAACAAATCTTTGTTACTTGACCAAGTATTCAAAGCAAATATCCGTAACTATTTCCCACTTCTCTACACAATGTTAATGGGTTTTGAGCTTATCTTCTTTCTGTCTCTTGGATGAAAATGCATGTTTCCATATTGAAGGACATTATTATTAGTGCTTTGCCTTAATTGCTTCCTTCCCTGCTGAGTTGTACTCAATTCAAGCCATCACCTTTTCTAAGAAATAGATGAAAACCATGAGTTTGTTGAAGCCTCACTACAGTCCATGTTGACTACCCCTTTGTGGTAACGTATCATTTAGCAATCTGTTATGCTATTTTTCTTTCCATTTCTGCTACAAATATATTTTAAACTTATTTAAGACCTCTACTAATGATATCTTGCAGTCAATAATTTAATAAATATTTATTGAACTTCTCATATATGCTAACATTGTTGAGTTACTGTGGATCCAGTAATAAAGGAAATAGGAATAATCTTTACTCTCCCAGGTTTTGCATTCTATGCAAGGGAAGCAACTAACTTGTAAACATATCAATTTAATATGTTGAGTGGAGAAAAGTGCTCACAGAAAAGTAAGGCAGAGGCAGTATGGAGAGTTCCTATTGGCAGTGCTTGGCAGTTTTGTTTTTTTTTTAAAAGTGAGTGGGAAAGGCTGCAATAAGGAGACATTTGATCAGAGAGCTAGGGCAATAGCGTTCCATGAAGAGGAAATAACAAGTGCAAAGTCCCTGAGGCAGAAGTGTGCTTGGGCTGGACAAAAATCAGCAATGTCTACAGAGTAGCGGCAGGCAAGTGATGAGCTTGTCTCAGAGAGGGCAGAGAGAGCAGAGAGAAAGCAAATGAAATCAGGAAATCAGGAAGGTCAGGTCATACTGCCTTGGAAATAGTGATAGGGAATTGGAGTTCATTCTTTGCAAGATGGGAAGCCCTTGAATCTTCGAAATATTTGTTTCATTATCACTAATCAACATCTCTGCTGTTTTTTTTTTCCTCATATATATTTTTATTGAAATATAGTCAGTTTACAAAGTTGTGTAAAAAGGTTCTGGAAATGGGTGCTGGTGATGTTTACACAATAATGCACATGTACTTAATGCCACTGAACTGTACACATAAAAGTGGTTTAAATGGTAAACGTTTATGTTGTATATATTTTACCACAAGTTAAAAAAATATTTGCATGAATCTCATGGGCCCAAATCTGTTCTGGGCACTGGTGACCATCACATGTAGACAATGCAGCGCTCAGAAACTGCTTTGAGAAAGTACGTTCCATATATCATAAATGTAAATACATGAAGCCCAGTAACATAAATCATGCTCCAAATGAGAGGGCTAGGCTAGAATTTCACAGAGTGTGTTCTCAGCAGCATTAGTCTGGAGATACGCCCTTTGAAATAAAAAGATCTTGCTCAAGTAAGTTTGGGATGTAGTGCATCCTCCAGTCCCGCCTGGAGATCGCTAGTGCCCGTCGGCATGATGCAGGCTCTGAAAAGAAATACACGTGAGAGAAATCTGTTTAACTTTTTTAATCCAATGTTGCTAAATCATTTTGATCACAGGCTCTTTCCCCCAAATTGCCCATTAACATCCCGAGGAACCGGTATTCCAAAGAACCTAGGTTATAAGAGACAGAAAGCTGAGCTAGGAAGGATAGAGTTGGTGGAGGAGGTGCCATCTGAGCTGAGCCCTAAAGGAAAGAGGATACTTAGAGGAGAGATGAGGAAGGGCATTCACGGCAGGACAAATGGGAAGAAATTCACTTCAGAGCAAGCCTCCTGGAAGTTGGTCCTTCAGGGGTCATTGAGCCACGGAACGAATCTTCTAAACATACTAACAACTTCATAATTTTGATGACCATTGATAAATTTCTTCTCAAACACTCAAGACACGAATTCACTAAGATTAATTATTTTGTAGAAGTTTCCTCAATTCCCTGTCATTACTTTATAGACAACAAAGTTAAGCCCAGAGAGACTACAACTTTACTTTGTCATCCCTGCCTAATCAATGGCAGGGGGTTCGTTTTCCTTCTCTGGGCCTGGAGTCCTGTTCCCTAAAAGAGGGAGTTATGGTCTTGTATGTCTGCGGTAGACACTTTGGAATTAAAGCAAAAAATCGATTCCTATGCAAGATGCAAATTTCATCATGCAGTGGATATGGAAACAGAATCAAATTAAAGAACAACGCAAGCTTGGATTTTAATGAAGCTCATCTTTGTTTCTTTTGCAGATCAAATTTTTGGCTCTCATCTGCACACAGTGTGTGAACGTGAAAATTCCACAGTTCCACGGTTTGTAAAGCAATGCATTGAAGCTGTCGAAAAAAGAGGTGGGTAACTGAATATGCAGTCATTTCCCCCAATACTGCACCCTCCACACAACCAGTTCTCAGGTTAACAGCACCACTTGATTTGTCTGGGAAGCCATGCAATTAAAACTTGACTTTCGTTAATCGGTTAAGAGGATCAAATTTCTTATTAACTTCAGTTTGTTTTCACAGTAGGGACATCAATAATTCCCACTAATGTTCTTTTTTTTAATATTTTTTTCTGTCTGACATGTTGTTGATTCAATTGCAAACTTCTTGTGTTCTCGCCAGTGATAAAACATTCATAAAATATCAGCTCTCACAGTGTTAGAACCCTCCTAACATTCATGCTGGGAGACGTTGTGCCAGAACAAATTTTGGTAAGCCCCCAACATTACCCAAGTGAAGCAAATAGCATTGCTACTTGCAAACAGTGATATTCCATCTTCCACGTGTATCTGTTCAGTACAGAATACGACTAACTGGTTTTCCTGGAACAATAAACAGACACACCTCCAGTGTCAAGATGAACTCTGATTCCTATGTTTCATTTTGTTTTCCATCTGAAATTATTTCATCTTGCTGAGGGAACAAAACAAAACCCAACTGACTCATGATTTCTATGCTGGTCTATCTGTGGGGTGTTTTTACTTCAGATGATGACTTCATTCATTCAAGGTCATTTTCCCTGGAAGATACATACGGTAGATGCAGAATCTCAAAAAATGTATTGTGTAAAAATGTGAAGCTTCATCACCATCTGTTACAAGTTTACAGCATATTCCCAGGATCTAGGGGGATATATATCATGTGAAAGATAGAGGTGTTTTCAGACAGAGAATTGGTGAATCTATTCCCATTTTCAGCTCCCAGTCTCTTAAAACAATAGAATCAAGGGAAAAAATCTTTACCAAGTTATCTGCTAGGGAAAAGCCATTTTAATTCTCTCAGTGTTACCTGGATTTATTATAGAAACATAATAAAAATGGTCTGCAATTTCCAACTCCTGGAAATTCATACTTTAATTATACTGTAAGGACAGCCTTGGGATCCCATTATTCCCATATCAGTAGGGAGTGAGAGAATAACAAAAAGGGGACGAGTGGGTAGGGAAAGGAGATAAAGTGAGCAGCTTTGGGGAAAAGCATATCAACACACCGGAGAGAAGGGCTGAGAGCTCGGAGAGTAGAAAACAGTAAAAACAGAATGAACACAAGGAGAGTTATCTGTGAGGAACGGAGTCAACTGGAATTTAGAGGGAAATGTATTTTTATTGCATGTTGCAATCTCATTTAATTTGTAAGTACACATTTTAGGAATAAATATTATTTAATAAGTACTTAAAGCCAAACGGATCACTGAAAGTGTTATAATGTTATTATTTCCAATAGCTACATTATCATCATTTTCAGGAAATCTTCATTCACTTGTAAATACTCAGTACTGATGGTGTGAGCACTGTCATATTAGAACAAAAATCCAAATAGGACTTTGGGGGAAGCTGTACCTAATAAGATGTGTGCACATAAAAACCAGGGTTCTATATGTCTCTATTTACCTACATACCCCAATGAAAACTCTTCTAGATACAGCTTTGTGGCATGCTGATACCATAATATTGCAGAGCAGGACGTGCCCATAAATAGAAACTGTATGTTTGGATCATGGTATTTTGTTGGTGACTTTTAATAAAATAAGACGATGTTTTTGCTGACAGGAGCCTTCATATTTGGCATTATATTTCATTGTCCCAATGTTTGCTCTTAAAATGAATTTGTAGATTCAGCTAAACAAGTACTAATCACACAAATGATTATTAAAATAATTCCTAAGTGTTTTAATGAAACACAAAGACTACAGTTCCATAAAGCAACAGATAACTCGGAGCACTCTGGCAGTGTCAGCTTAAAGGAACTCTATGGAAACGTTCAATAAAAACTCAGAGGCACAAGATAAACCTCTCACATCACTGCAAGATTTACAAGTGTGTACTTTTGATTATATTTTTCTATGATCATTTTGTTGGATTAATATTCTTACATTTATAGGCCAACTCTATTTACTCAAAGTGTTGTTTTTACTAAATTCTGGCATAAAGCACCTCAGGACAGAAATAATTTATGTGAATCTAAGTCCAATATTTATGCAGGCTTCTGATGACATTTTATGCTGGGGTTGGTATTAAGAAGCAGCGTATAAAGGTGCCAAGTCTCCCAGCACGTCTGGACTCAGCATATCTAGGGCCCTCCCTCTAATGGCCAGACCCTCTTCCAGGCAAGGTATTCAACTGCAGAGTCATGTGAAATGCTTATGGACCAGTTACGAGAAAGGCACATTTAATAAAAACTGTGTGTTTACTCTCACAGTCTTAGGGAAATGGCCTCAGTACTCACTATAGCAGCACATCAGCTGCTATAAAAACAAACAAAAAGAGAAACAAACAACAACAAGAAAAAAGATTTGTTTCCTTTCTCTCTTTTTTCTTGAGATTATTTCTCCCATCTTAAAAAAATCATTTACAAACTGTAGCTGTATTTTTCAAATGCGTCTTACATGCTTGATTTCAAGTAAACAACATCAGGAGGGCAGATCTCACCCTTTATTCTTTCGGTCCTCCCTCCATGCCTCCATTCCTCCATTCATTCATTCATTCATTCAGTTACTTCCTTGCATTTGGCAGAACCAATTTGCTCATCATGCTCCTCTAGTCCTCCCAGGGAAATTCTACCCAGTGGTTGACACCAGATACACTCTTTATTCATCCCTGGTAAAGCAGTATTAGTTTTATTTCAAATTTTGTATCTCTTGGATATGCCTAGGAGAAAATCTCTTAGTGAGCCGAATGTAAACCAATTTAGCGAATGACTTGTTTAGTACGTTTCTTTATCTTGATTTGGATTTCCTTTATTCCTCTAAACCACCAGAGCATTCTCCTCCTTACAACGATTATAACTAGATCAGAGTTATTTCTGTGGTTTCTGATATTGTCTGCTCAGCCTAGAAAATACACACAAAACTTGGAGGGCAAACTGTAAAGGCATGTGTTAGGCTTTAAAACTCTCTCAAGTGGTTCACTTTCCCTTGTCTTGCCTTTTCAGTTTTAGACTGAAATCATAAGTAGCCAATGAAAAAAATTTATGTTTCTTCTTCCAGAGCAATTTCTGCAAAAATACGGAATTATTGTTCAACTAATGCTCAGTATGTATGGTAAACCAATCAAAAGCAGGAGACCATCGGGCACTTTTTTTGAGGTCTTAGGGGAAGAGCATGTAGAGGGAGACACTGTGACACACTGGTGGTATGTAGACCTAGCCAGGGAGAAGTCCAGTGTTCAGTGCTTTATAAAAGACTTTTTGTAGTTGTTGATGGCCTCAAAAGTATATAGAAATTGCTTACTTAAAAATAGGGTCACCTGTATCATTTAGAGACAAGGACCTAGGAGACATGAACTAAACAAAGTACTCAGTCCAGACTGGTATAATTAGCACTAAGACCTTACTCCATAGTTACCTTTATGAAAAGTATGTAACTGACTGACTACTCTTTGTGAAGGGCAGTTATTTGGAGAGAGCACTCGATATGTGACAATTGTAAGCATACAATAAATATTGATTGAATGAAGTAACAGACACTATTTTTTATTGCATTTCAGCAACAAGTAGCTATTCAGGACCTACTCTGCGTCATTCTCCATACTACCAGCTCAGGACATAGCACAGATACACATTAAACAGTGATAAGTGCTATGAAAAGACTAGAGACTGCGCTAGAAGAAAGAACCACTGTCAAAATACTAATAAAAACAGAGAAGTTTGTCTGCTTAAAAATGACATAATAAGGGAGGGGAAATGGAAAGATCAAAGAGCACAAAATAGCAGTTATGCAGGATGGATAAGTTTAGAGATGTAACACACAAGCATGATGACCGGAGTTAACAAACCTGTGTTGGATACTAAAAATAAGCTAAGAGAGTGGATTTCAGGTGCTCTCATCACAGACAAAAATTGGTAGTTATGTGAGGAGATGATATGTGAATTAGCTTGTCATTTTGCTATGAATACTTCTATCAAATTATCTTGTTGTACACCTAAATATTTATAATTTTTATTGAAAAAATATTTTTAAATGACATTATAAAGCCCTTTATAATAAGTGCACACTCTTCTGGGTTTAGTCTCCCAATGAAACTAGAAGCTTAATTACACCTTATTCCCCAGGTAATTTCCTTGACACGTTGTGACAATGTGATACAGGGAGTCACATGGTGTGAGATATCCAAAAGAATATGCTACAAGTGATAAACCAGTCCTTTTCCTATGCACCAGCACCACACATGGCCAAAGACTTCTTCCATGTAATAATGGAGTTAACTAAATGAATGAACGTGTTTCTACACTAATTGTACTTTTACGCATCCAGTATATTTTTGTTTGTAAGGGAATATGGCTGATTTTAAAACAATTTTTAAATTTCATTTGGATTGGCATTCATCCTTTGGAATACGGTTTAACAGCTCATTCTTCCTCCGTGATTCCCAGGTTCTGGTTAATATGCCCCAAACTATTTAACAACATTTAAAATAATACCTAGGGATCTGTTGCAAACTATGTGAAGGCACTTAACACCAATTAACTGTACACTTAAAAATGGTTAAAATGGTAAATTTTATGTTATGTGGGTTTTTTTTTTTACCACAATTAAAAATAAATGATACCAGATCTTCCAAATCTGATGATTTCAGCTATAAGCTACTTTACAGAATGCCTCAGCAGATGCTAACTGACAATTTTGTCCTCTCTTTTTTCTGGAACACAAAATACTATGACAAGAATGATACACAAAATTACATATTTGACTTGGTGCCTAAAAGCCACCCTGGGATCCATAACCTTGCTTAAAGATTTAAGAAAGACCTTTAGTCTACTTCTGAGAAGGTCCTTAGCCTCGAAAACTTTATCTCTCAACTTGACTTCTTAGCAGCTGTTATATTTTTTTGCTGTCGTTTGTTTGACAGGATCCAGTTATAGGTTCCGATGTCTGTTTAAAGAAACAAGGAGGCTGTTGGCTTTAAAATTCCCTCATTGCTTGTGTGATCAGCATTTTCCCAGGCTTTTCTACATAGTTTGCCAAGCAAAGGGACTGACCTTTTGTAGCAAACACTTTTTCATTTCAAAATGCTCACTTTGATTTTTGTCCCATTTTATGCTCATTCCAAACTGTTTACAACCCACTAAAAATGACTGTGAATTATATGTTTGTGTAATGGATTCCTTTTGTGGTCAGAGTGGAATGTTTACTTTGAACAATTAGTTATCTTTGGGTAGATTATAGCAACTTGGAAAAAGAGTGGCTAAAATTATTATTATACCTTAACTATTTCTTTTTGGTAATTCCTCTGCTGTTACATGAAGTTTGGGAGAAAGTCACATTAAGAATCCCATGACATTATAAGCAAAATCTATTTCTCTAATTGAATATTTATTTGGATGCATTTGTTAATATCATAGGAAGTTATGGTTATACACCTACACAGGAATATACTTACCTGTCACAAAAGTTCAGAACAAGGGCTATGCATAAATACATGGAGTTTTACTTATATACATTGCACTTGCATATTAAGTACGGCATGCGCATGTATGTATTTATTATAAAAAGAACAGGCATGATTGTAGTGTAGCTGTTATGCTAAGATTCAGTGCACCAATCTGCCTCTTGAGACACTGCTAAGTGTTCACTTGCAAAAATAAAACCACATCGTCTTTTCCCATTGCCTGATGATCTAGGACCCCGAAGGGCAGATCATAATGCCTTCCCTAGTCAAGCTCTGCTCCCAGTTCTGCTAATTTTGCACTGTTCATTCTTTCCCACTTTGGGATAATCTATTATAGTTGGATCCAGGCACGCACCAAAGGCTGATACTTCCATGAAGAATGTGCAATTTGTACTGTTTAGTTTGTGACGAGATTCTTGAAAACTTTTATGATTCTATCTTGTTCCAGAGAGACTTCTGCTTGCTAGTTTTATAAGCAGTGAGTGAAAAAAAAGTAACAAAAACAAAACAAACTGATAAAAATTACATGCTCAAAAAATAAAACCAAGAGTTCAAGATAAGCACTATTTCTTTTTCCCCAGAGAATATTTGTGGACTGAACAAAAATGTTTCTGAGGGCACTGACCTATGTGTTCCTTTTTTGTAAGCGCTGGCTTTTTGTGCCTGAAGTTAGGCATCTGCTTGCGTTCACAATAGAAATGACCCTCAAGGAAGCTCTGTGGAAGTCTGCAGCGAAGTTTCCTTCATTTTTACTTCTGAGTTAAAATTAAGTCCAATTTAGTGCTTTTTGGTGTTTTGTGTTTTGTTTTGTTTTGTTGTAATGCAACCCCAGTGACAGCCACCTTCCTGACAGCAGTCGTGTTGTGCTGGGTCCAAGTTGGAATTGGCTCTTTGGGGTTGTCATGCTGGGGCCTCTGTGTCTGTACAAAAGCCACATTCAGGGCTAGAGGGGAAGACAAAAATCAAAAAAGAGTAAACAGGAAACAGCCAGCGAGAGTATAAAAGAGAAACTGGGAAAAGACAACCAAAAGAAATCAGAGATGACAAGGTGAAGAGAGAGAAAAAAAGCTGTGTTTTGCAATTAAGAAAACAAATGTGGATAAAAGGGCATGCTTCTAAGGCTTGTAATGAAGAAAAGACAGACTACTAAACCAGTTACCATCTCTGCCTTAGTTACCTGATACCTGCTTCCCTGTTCCAGAGAAATGTACCCTTGCTCCAGAAAATGCTTGTAAGTTACATTTTGCCACGAATGGTAAGATTACACTGAATGTTCACAAATTCCGTGTATAGATATGGTTACTAATTAATTTGCTGTATTTATTAGTGACATTTAATGAAGTTTATCTACACTGAGCAATACACAGCAGTCTTATTATCAAAAAAGAGAGTTTAACTATAACAGAAGTTAATGTAGAAATGACTGTGCAGTTCAATAACCAGAAAGGCTATCTAACATATCCAGCAATGTGGCTCTGGTCAAATCAGTCAGCGGATATTCCCACACTTTTGAGTCCAGAATGCATACGAATAAATAATGTCTCTTCCTAGATAAAGCCTGAGTCTAATTTCCAGCCTCCGCTCCCACTCCCACCCCTGTTCTAAAGTTTAGGTTTTTAACATACTTTTCCCTCAGAGTCAGTTGGAAGGAAACAGAGCCAAAATGAATACGCTAGGAAATTAGCTTCTTGTTGTGGATGGAGAATTTAAATAATGCAACACCTCAACATGTCAAGATGCAACATTCTAAATTATCCTTTAGTGGTGTCATTTATATGATGGGAGTTCTGGGTCTGGGACTTTTTCCATTATAAGCCCTAATATTCAGAAGTTAATAGTTCAACCATAAAAATAATCTTGGCTGAAAGTTGGCAGGATGTTTAAGCCTGAAAGCAAATGTTTACAAAATTTGAAGAAAAAAATTCACGTGTATTTGGAAAGCATTGAGGTTTTAAAAAAATGAGAGTAATAATAATAACAATAACAATAATAATAACAACAACAACAATAATAATAATAATAATAAATAATAAGGCAGTTAGAGATTTCAGACATTTGTTGCCTTGGAATTGAAAAATGGATTTGTAGATTTTAAATATTTTTTATTCTTGTTGCATAATACGAACCAATTGATTAAAAAATAATCAACACTTATACAAGTGTGTCACTTACTTTTTGAAAAGAATCTTTATTGGTTGAATAAGAATCTATACTTTATATTTTATAGGCATTTCCCTAGAGCACAAAATGTGTAATAATTAAGAAGTCAAGTTAATTTAGGAAGCTATGAATGATGCCAAAATATTGCACTCTTTCGTGGATTTCCCAATAAGTAGAATCCCTTTCTAAATGTCTAGAAAAAATAACATTTTCCAGAGAATTTTCACACTTTCAGATGAAGTGTGTCCAACTTAAGCCTTAATCATTAATCTTCATATACAGTAGAAGAGACATACAGATTCTAGGAGAAATAGTTGCATTGGTCTATACAATTGAACTTGGCATATTTTCCTTACAGGATATTTTAGAACACTTTACTCATCTCTTTAATAGTTTCATGTCTTGGAGATTCTTCTAAATTCTAGGAGAGTTTATCTCATAGTCTAATGGGCTGTTGGGTTAGAAATGTTTTTCTTGGGTTCAAATAATCTTTTCTTTGCCAGTCTTATTCCTTTTTGCCAAATTTTATACTTTTAAAGCCACTTCCTATTTCCAGTTCAGGGAAAAAAAAAAGTAACAATCAAACAAACAAAAAAAAAATTCAAGGGCAGGACACTTTGAAAAGAAAAACTAGCTGTGCAAAACCAAAATAGCTCTGAAATGATACTGCTGGAAGAGTTCTTGAGGTTATAGTAGACTGTAGACCCAAATGTAAAGTCACACTCTTTTTAAGGAAATAAAAACGCCCTGAGATGTAGGGTGAAAGCACCACTTATCGAAGAAAAATATTTAAAATAGTACCTTCAGTTCATTGTGTGCTCCTTCCTATAGGGAGCATGGTTTTAGTTTTAGGTCTTCACACATTGCCTGGCACATGATAAATTCTCAATAAATGATGAATAAATGGATAAATTATAGTCAGCATTGTTTAAATCTTCATTGGAAAGTTACACACCATTGCTACACCTGCACATTGGTGGAAACTAAAAAAATGAGCAACCAGCAGTTGTTGGTTGAAGGCAGCTGCATGATGTGCAGCTAATAGTGTTGTTTGCAAATCTGCTTTTTAAACATTTAAACCATTTCTGATGATACTATATTATATTATTCTGAATGACATCATTCTTTCCCATCGATACTTAACTATGCTAAACATTTGAAGTTATGTTTACTTAAAGATTTTATGCTCATCAATTTTTGGAAACTACATTTAAGTTCAGCAGCTAGTAAAACATCCATTCTCTACTCATTTCGTCAGACCAAGTCATATCCCATTAGGCATTATTTCAACACCAATAGCCTGCTGTTTCTAATCAAGTAATTGAATGACAACTTTGAGCTGTAAGGGACATGCCTGAGAATGTTCAGGCATAGACTTGAGTCCTTTAACCACACAGAGTTGAGCACCACACCTTTCCTTTAATTCAGACTTGGAACTCCATGTTGGTGCTGGTCTGTGTTAGTTTACTTCCCTGGGAACGTCCCACCTTCCTCATTTAGTATTTATTTTCTTTGTAAATCTCAGGAAAGTTTTATTTTAAAGATAAGTTTTTGACTTGAAGTAGTCTGTCAAAGAATCTGAAATAAGAAATATATGGTCAACTACATAGACCTATTAATTTGAAGCTAATGAACAGAGGATACCAATACTCTAAATTCTGACGTGGTTTTGCTAGTAAGTATTGATTTCATTTTTTCCAAATTTACGTCTCAGCAGAAAAAAAGTTAAACTCTGCTGATGTTATCAAAAGCTCTGTAGAGACTTTGAATACACCAGTGTCATTAAAATAGGACTGTTATCTTTCTTGTCTTAAAAAAAATGCTCTTGTTATGTTTTGCATTTTTGACAGTTTGGGCTAACTTAACTCTTGTGTCTCCCTACAGAGTAGTGAGACACCTAACAGACAGTGTTGTAATAACTGTAGTAAGCTTTCTTTACTTTTGTCTTGAAGGTGGGCAGTTGGCACGTATTAGAAGTTGCATGGTATAATATCGTAGTTGATGTATTTGGCCTAGAGTCTGACAGTATAAAAAGCATGCATTCATGCATTTCCTCTGGACTTCATTCCTGACTGAGAGTTCATGCTACTCATTCTCTCAGTGTGGTCTTGGTGACCCTAAAGCTTCAATGATTCCTTCAGTGACTTTAAAGTTCCTAGGCGGGCATGCCTCCTCAAGCTTTTTTTTTTTTTTTTTTTTTTTATACTCAGACCTGAGGTCTAGGAACAACCCTTCTTGAATTTTCCTCTGGCACCAGAAATTCAACTCTTTCCGCACTGGACTTATAACTTCCCTCAACAAATCTGCTCCTCCTCCTCTAGTCCTTCACTCTGTCAGTGGCATCATGACCTATTTTCCTCATTGCCCTAAAAAGGCATTCATTGGACATTTTAGATTCTTCTCTCAATACATCTAGCATCATTCATCAAGTCTAATTCTCTCTACGTTTTTATTATCTCCTGAATCTGATTCTTTCTCTTACCTCCTCTGGCCTTAATTATATTCCCATAATTTCTCTTGAGATAAGCCCTCTAATTGATAGCATTGCCTTTGTGCTTATTTCTGCCCAGGCCATTCATCTCAATGCTGCCAAAATGATCCCTCTTAAATACAAATAGAATTATATTATCCCTTCTTAGAACCCTTCCATCAGGATAAACAAAATTCCACACTAATTATTACCATGAAAAGGATAAGCATGTGACCTCTGTCTACTGTCCAGCTTTGTAACCTCTTAAGCGGATTCCTATGTTCCAACTACTACATCAGTCTTTCCAAAGACTGATATTCCTTCCAAGAACTGTTCCCTCTCCTTAAAGACCCTTTCACTATCCATCTACCTGCCAACTTCACATTCACCCTCTTGTGCACAGCATGAGTCATCCTCTCCAATGGCTGTTCTCTGGCTCATACCCTCAGCCACCTCTCCATGGTCTCTTGAAGGTTGTTAGGCTGTCCCTCTACAGTGTTCCAGTAAGAGCTTTGCTTTCCTCAGTATAGCCCTTATTGCATGGGACCATAATGGGTAGTTTCATATCTGTTTCTCGTTTAGAATGTGAGTCCTTGAGTTTAGGAATTGTGTCTGGATCAGCTCAGCCTCCTCAGTGCTCAGCACACCAGAACTGGTGTATGGTAGGGGTTCAATTCATGATGGGTAATTAAATGGATGAATAGATTTATATTATCCAAGATTTCTTTTCATCCATCCATCCAGGCATCCATTCTTGGAGAATCAGATTCTATACTGAAGATTCATTGAACTTCTAGGAGAGATAGTGATTAATGTCTTTCGAAAGACAAAGTAAAGTCATATTATACAGAAAGGTAGAAAAACTTCCTTAAAAGTAAGGATCATTTTGTTTTGTTTTTCATTTCCATCATGCTATGATATGTATCCATATCAATATCTATATGCATATTTATATCCATATGACATACCATTTTAGTAATAGTCTATAATAAAATATGACAGAAATAGAGCAATGACTCTGGTGTTCAGGTCAGGTTTCAGACAAAACAATTTCTCATCCTTAAGAAGGAGAAACCAGTCTCTCAACAAATAATGTTAAATTGTTTCATAAACCTTAGAGATTCAACTGACTAAAGACAAATTTGATGCTTTGAGAACTACCAATGTTATAAGAGTAGAACTATCATGTTTCAGGTTCAAAAAATTATATTTTTAAAATATAAACCCCCAGGCATTGTGCCTACCTCCCTGTAAGTTTGTGTATAATTTTTCCCATTATCACTCCCTAGGTCTCTTTTCCCATCACCACTTTCCAGGCATCTACCATCCACTGAACAGCCATGTTTCTGATTATCTTTTCCCAAATGTATTAGCTTGCATTATTTAAGGCTGAATCTCATTTTATTATTTCCTGCTCGTATTTCTGAACTCCTTAAGTCCATTTGTATGATTCTTTTGTCTTCACAGATGTCCACAGTTCCTCCCAATTTAGTATCATCAGCAAATTTAATTAATGCTCTGTTTACCTCTCCTTCTAATGAAACCAGTCCTTTGTTTCATTTTATCATACAAAGTAAAAAATGTATTGGCAATAAAACAGTCCAAAGAAATCTTCCCTCTCTGTAGGAGGGGAAGTTAAGGATACAGCAAAGAACCATGTGGTGAGGAGTGGACAGGGCAGCAGGGTGGTGAGCTAGTTTGCTATTGCCCTAAAGCAAAACCTTTTCACAGCAACCACACTTTGGCAGATTGCCTGGGTTGATGCTGTGTGTGTGTGTGTGTGTGTGTGACCCTGGAAGGTAGCTATTTTGCCCTAAGAGCCTTTTACTAAAGATATATTTATTGATACATGAAAAGCACATTTAAAGCTATAAATGCAAACATATATGTAAGCTAGTAACATTTATCCATAATGTGGCTACAAACCTAGATATGAATACACACATCTGGATGTATATGGGCTCACAATCATTTTCAGTGGGCTATTTCTAACATTCACTACTGTCTAAATTTTTACCTCAGTCCTTAACTTGATAAATGCTTGAAATCCAAATTACCCACTGGACTTAAATCAAATTCCTTATAAATAGTAGATTTACAGAATAAGGTGAGAGAATTTCTTTCAATTGTATCCAACAGGCAAATGTCAGTAAAAAAAAAAAAAAAAGTATTTTTAACCTCTAGAGTTAATAGGCTGAAAAACAGAGCTTGATCAGAGAAAGAGGTCTTACTTCTTAACTTTAAGGCAGGCAAGTTTACGTGCAAAGAATGACCCCATTAGTCTTTGAAGCCGTGTCGTACAGCTATGGTGAAATTTATGTAAGAAAAACAAAGACGATACTTATTAAGCTCCCACTGTGTGCCACACATAATGCTAGTGCTTTTCTACACGAGTCAATACCATACATTTAAGGCCAACATTAATTACTATCGGATACTCCAAACTCTATTCCTAACTCCTGTAAATCTCTTAAACGTTTGCCATGTTTTATATGAAAAGTCAATTTTCAGAATGTGGGTGAATTAGTACATACAAACCCATTGACTCCACAGTGGGGGGGAAAAAACCACTTTCAAGTTTATGCATTGATTAGAACAGACAGATGGTAAACCAACATCTCTGTTGTTGTGTACAGAAGACAGTGCACGTTTGCAGTGTTGAAATGAAGGCTGATACATACTTTACATATAGCACAAGGTCACCAAAGATGTCATCACTGAGGGATGGTGTTAACAAAATAGTGACTGGGAATATGGTTAAGCAGTTACAGCCTTGTATTGTTTTTTTCCGTGAGAAAAATATCTGATGCATGATGCATTCTTATGAGAGAATTTTCTCAGGTGCCAAGACTTCACAGGCATAACTTCCATAAGCTCTAATGAAAGTTTCCTGCCAGCACCTGTTACAGTGCAGAGTTCTTACTTTTCACACATAATCCAAGACCAGCATGGAATACGGACTTGGAAAAACGAATACAGTGAAACTTTCTTGTAATGTTTCATCACATATTATGTTCATCTTTTAATCCTTGGTCTGATATATGTATGACCATGTTTTCCATTCAGATTCTTTTCCCACTGGAAAGGCTTCTTTTACAAGCTGTTTATGGATAGGAACTGATAAAACAATTTTTCTTACTGGGTGAACTAAAGGAAAAGATACATGGTGGATAAAGTTATTAAGCTAGAAATTGAATTAATGGTAGTGAGCAACTCTTCTTAACTGAAAATAATTCTAGAACTAGATTGTAGATTCCTGAGGAGCCAACAGAAATGGGATACCATGTGAAAAAAAGCAATACCAGTGTCTCTAAAAGGAGGATCACAGGTCAAAAGAACATAGCTTGGCCACATTTTCACATATGTATACTTTACAGACTGAAATATAGGGACTTTTAATATTTAAAGGGGTATTGCATTTAATCCCATGGATAAATCAGCTGGGTAATGTTTTGTGTAGGGGAGAAAGAGTTTAAAGAACTCTTATAGTTCAGTATTTTAAATTAACTCCCACAAATTCCCATTACCAAAACTAAAACAAAACCAAAAAAGGTTACAGCACTTCTGCTTAACTAAAATTGTTAGAGATTGCACAGAAATACTCTTCTATGGACAACAACTTCCCTTTTAAAGATGCTTGAAACCTCCTTTTATCTACTATTTCTAACACACGTGGCTTATAAAGAATGAAAACAGACCTTCAAACTCAAAGTCCTGAATCATTTATTACCATTATCCTGTTTGACAGCATGGTGGGCAGAGGAAATGCTTTTCACTTGTTAAACATTGTCAAATATTAAATTTTTAGCTCATATTTATAGCAGAATTTTGTAACTAATATTGGTAGTTAGCAGAGTTAAAGTTGAAAGGCACCTGAAACCCTGAAACCATCAGAAGAAATTACAAACCTGTTTGTGAAATTTCTCTCGGGGCAAAGCATGGGTTCTGAACAAGGATAACTCCGGGACAATGATGATATATTTTAGGTACTCATCTCCTCCTTCCTTCTTCTTCTTTGCTAGATGGCTGCATTACTCCATTGTCCCCTTGAGCACTGTGTCTGACCTCTAGTACCCTTCTCCTGGCAAACCTGCCTCAGTTATATCATGTACACCTCAGCCTGAAGTTCACGCACCCCAATGGCTTTGGGTAGTACCTTGGGTATAGTTGTTCTAAAAGGTATCAATAAATTGGCACCAAATGGCTTTGTCTCCTAGTAGAGTATATTCAAGCATCAGAGAAGGAGTTTGGTTCAGTTTGGTTTAAGGCAAAGAAGGGCAAAGGTGATCATAGTGACACCTCTAAGAGCAAGCTATGTTCCCAAGCTTAGAACCTTCCTCCTCTCTAGGGCTTTTGCTTGTAGTACACTTTGCACTAAACTAAACTAGGTGAAATAAGGTCATTATTTTCTTTTTCTATTCTGGCCAGTGAGTTAATAGGAATACATTTTTTTTCTGTGTATAATCATCTTTGTTAAGGTTTGTTTGAAAACTTGAAAGTAAGTTGGGAATCTAGGACCTCATGAGTCTGCCGCTGTTCAGTGCCACTTATCTCCAGTTGAGGCTGAAGAGTTCTAGGCGAAGGTACTGAGGAGACTTAAGGACACCAGAGAGGAGAGACGTCTGATGGAGCCAGTCATCTGTACATAGGCAGCTCCACCTGCAGTGCAGGTGCAGAGGAATGATGCAATGGGAAAGTCTCCAGGACTGTTTTCTGCTGTCCCTACGCAGAGAGGAGGCAGGCTTGTGCACCTCATGATTCCAAGGAGATACAGAGGTCTCATAACTCCAAGGAAGAACCATGTCTCTCTTCACAATATTTCAACCCGGAGAGCAAAGCCCTTTATTGGATTTTATATCAGCTCAGCTTTTGAACCTCAGTTCAGAGCATTACACTAACCTATAAGAAAAAAAAATTGTGTAAGTTGTCCCAGAAGAAAGATAGGTCATTTATTACACTTCCCCCAGAATTGAAAATTATTATGATAATAAAAATAAATCATGTTTAAGAATAAATTGTTAGTCAAGCTGAAAAATATGTGGCTCTCCTCCCCCAGGTCTTTAAATACAGTAAGACCACTCCATGTTCCTATATCCTGGTGTATATGAAAACAGCAGGTGAACATTTGGATAATAGCACCTCCCCTTTTGGATTAGCCTGAAATCAATATGGTGTGCCCGCTTTCTTTTCTGTTCTTTTTCCGTTATGTACTATACTTGACCTCTTATCCTTTGTCTCCTCCTGTCCCACATCCTACACAAGTGACCTCTTGCTGCATTTGCCTTCCTTTTAGCTGAAGTCTGCTCCCAGAACAAGATCCAATAGATTAATCTACACTAAGGTGTAAATGATCAGTGAGGTTTGATATGAAATCCTGCCATGGGATTTAAAGACAAAGGAATAAAATTCTAACTAAAGAATTTGGGGCATAAGAAAAACTACGTGAAAGTTATTTTAAGATGAAATTATCTTCCCAAACTTCTAAAAATATTATAAATATAGCCTCTATAATTAATGTGAAGACTAACCTGGGGGACCAATGAAATAAAATCCAGGTCTTCAAATTGATTGTCTTTTATTTCTATCTTCTGTAGCACTTTAAGAGTCAGCTATAGTAACTGATCATGGATTTTTCTAGTATTATTTTCAAAATACAAAATTGGCCAAACTTTGGTGGAATTAGGATATTTAAGACACTTTATTTAAATTTAAGACAATGGAAAACATTAAATGTATTTGTAACTTGTTTTCTTACCAGTTAGAAAAATCACGTGTGTGGAATAGACATTCAAATACAGTATTAATGAACATCAACATATGTAATACATCTTTGTTTAATACACTTACTTTTCATGACAACAAGTCAGGAAGAAGTGATAGATGCTAAATATCTAATGATAGGTGCTAAATATGTGTGTATGTGTATACACATATATAGATATATTTCAATAAGACTTGATATAGACCCAAGTGACAAAGTCATCCAGAAGCGGGAAGTCTGGTTTGTATTACAGTAGTGCTAATGAGTTTAAAAGGGAACAATCGGTATTGAAATGCCTTTTTTTAGGGCAACAAGTTTTGAGCAACTCGAGTGTGTACAATTCTTTGCTAAGATGGTTAAGTCCTCAAGTAGTCCTAAATGAAGCTGAGAATGTAGTTCTCTCTTACACCACTAAAAGACGTCTTCCCCTAATCTATCTGCTTATAGTGTGATAATAGAACTTAAGAAAGCCAATCTCAGTGCTAGCACTGAGAATGTATCTATATATTTATTTTTGTAGAATTCCTAAAATCATGAACAACAATGGTTTACATTGTCCAGGGATAGTTAGAGCTTCTAATTAGGAGAAATGATTATGTCTTTTCATCTCTATTCCAGACACTTATATTTATATCTCCAAATCTGGGTGTGGTTTGTCCAATAACAGAAAAAAAAAAAGGTGAAATACCTAAATTTTGAGATTTCTACTGTGTCTCCTAAAGATTTGGAGTCTGATATCTTAAGTCTTAAAACATCTTTCAGGTAGAGATACAAAAGAGCATTCAAGAACATGGTCGATTTATAAAAATCTCCCACTCTTTTTCAGATGAACCCATGGGAACACACCCATATCATAACAAACATAATCTATGACATAATACTTTGGTAATAGGATAAATATCATTATTGTCCTTTGCTCACCAGAGTTATATAGATATATAATACATATATGCACAAGTACATATGAAACTTAACTTTCAGGATATAATGTGAAATTAAATACATACCATGATAGTGTTTCCTTCTAAAGTTGACTACAGAGCACATATACCAACCTGAGTGCATCACTTGAATGTGTCGTATATATAAAAATATTACAGATTGCAAGTACCATAGTGTCTAATGCATGAATTTGCATTGAGGAGTTACTGTTGGTACTTCCAAAGATGCTGGTGCTATGGCTCCGTAACATCTGGACTGGGTACCTTTTGTCCTTGGCTGTATCCCCAGTGCCTACCACATTTTACTACGTAGTAAATCTTAATCAATATGCATTCAATTGCATAGAGAGTTGGTGTTTACTAGCTCAAGGTCTTCCCATCTAGAATGTATTGGAATTTTCTGTCCTTCCATTTAAAAGCAGTTTAGCACAGATTCATCTGCCAGACAGGGAGGATTATGCACTAGCCCCATGTTTCTGTTTAGCAGAAGTATTAACCATACCCACTAGATAGTTTCTCCTGTATTCTCAAGAAGAAAACAACAACCTTATTTATGTTTCTTGAGAAAAGCAAGTTCAGTCTTTTCAGTCTCACCCACTGTCAGTGTCAGGCACATCCTCTCTGATTCAGGAAAGAGTTTAATGACACAGACCATCTCAGAAGTTTGGGAGAGCATTAAGAAGTTGAAAAGGACCATCTTGTCCATGGTCTAAATAGGACTTTGTAGATGTCGATATGCTCAAACAGGTTTGTAGACTCTGTTGCCTTTGTGTCTGAAATTCAGCTTCCCTAACCTGCTCTAAAAGCAGCAGCCAGAAAGGGCTCTCTCTCACCTGAAGGCTTAGCAGAGGCAAGCCATCAAAACCCTCCAGGAAGTGGCTAGCCAAGGGTCCGAATTAGAGGCACCTCCCCAAAGAAGATCAAAAGTTATGCTCCACCAACACAGAGACACAGAGAAATGGTTGAATGTGTTCTAAATTAAACTGCCCTGGTGGTGAGCAGAGATCTGCCAAAATCTTTCAATTAATCACTCTTACCTTCAGGGCAGAGTTAGGCCTAAGAGTATTTCAATAGGTTTTTATTGGAACAGGGTTATTTCAGATATTAAACTATGTTGCACAAAGTAAAAATAATGTTATTTTTAAGTTGCTACTCTTGTTAAATAAAAGTTGGCAAGCATTCTTGGGGTCTGTATTGTGCCTGTGTATTTGTGTATGTGTGTGGCTTCTTCCTGTGCCATAGGCTTCACTGATTTATAAACGTGAACAGCAATGAATTAGGTGGTAAATATATTCATAGAATCATTTTCATTAATAATATGTTATAAATAGTAGAAGAAAAGTTTTAAGTGTATAATTCCCTACAGCACAATTGAGATATTTTTTCCTACATCTTCAGCAGTAAGTTAATTAGAATCACCTGCATTTCCTTGGGTGGACACCAAATGGATTGCAAACAAAAACAGATTAAAATAGCTGCTGGAGCTCATGGCATACAGATGACAAGATCCACAAAAAGGACAATGAGGCACTGAAAATGTTCACTTTTCAAACAATTTTAGAGGAAATTTAGCTCTTGCAACTTCTCTGTAAAATCTGCTTGTAAGTGTTTTGCTGAAAGGCTAGAATGGCTTTGTTTCTGATCCCTTGATGAGTGAGAGAAATGTTTAAGAAAGATCACTTTACAGAGAGATTCAGGCTGAAATGCGATGACTGTGATTCAAGCCAAGCCAAAAATTACAGTTCAGAATGAAAGAGGAGGGACGTGGTTTGGGAATCCATTTTCCCACATTCCTGAATCTCAATCATCCCAGCCAATGTTTAAAAAAAAATCCAATGGAAAACAATGAGGTCACTTTGTTTAGATGTTTAAAAAAAATAAGAGTGGAGGGATTGAAAAGAATGAGAGCAAATATATAAATTTTAAATCAATATCGATTTCAAATGTGATGGGATCAAAGGCTAGACTTTATGTAACTATGATGACTTCATCACAGAAGGAGCCATCTTCAGTGTTTTCTTCTCGTTTGTATTGGTAAGCCTTTTACTGAGCGTCTTAAACTTACAAGAGAGTTTGTTGCTAACATTTTAAAAAGAAAAACGTGTACATGGGCATATTCTACAGATTACTCTTCCTTAGGTCCCAGGGTTTCCTTGGGAATGGCATCTTCAGGAAACTAGTTTTCTTTCATTAAACCTGCTGTGGCCATCCACTGCTGTCTGGACCTCAGGTTATGCTTGGCATATTTACCTGCAAACTACCAGATGATAATGGCTTACCAAATTAGACTGTTTATTCTTGTGACTCCTATTTATTTTAAAGAAACAGTCTGAGCAAGTCACAATACCAAAAGAATGATTTATTTGCATCAGCATGATCATAGCATAATATAACAATAGAACTCAAACATAAAAGAAATTCAGAGAATGATATGAAATGAACCAAATACAATCTCCAATTCAGTATCTTCCAGACACATGAGATTTTCCTTCAAGATAAGTGCTCTCACTTAATGATACTCAGAATCATTGGCCAATATTTGTCTTCAAGACTAAGCTATAAAAGAAAGAAACATTTAAGAGAATTTATTAAAGGCTATTTTCAGGTACTTTGTTTTCTACTTTCCAGAAATCATTTCAGGTGATTATCTTGAGTCTTATAAAATCAAATATTTTAAGATTCCTAGTGAAATTTCACAAGCATACTCAGGCTATCTCTGAGGTCCTTTTTGCTTTGAATCTATTTCCAAATTATTAAAGTCTTAAGATTGATATATTTCTATAATTATATTTATGTCTACCATCCTGCAGACTTCATACTTGTAGACCTCAAATTCTTAGTTGAGTTTGAACAGATATGTAAGACTTAATGAGTAAAAAATGAGGGACCACACTTGGGATCCCATCCTTGGACTAGCATTTGATTTTACTCAGGCATTAAATAGGACATACAAATGGCTTCCATCTATATCCCATTAACCATACTGGGCCTTTTCCCCTCATCTTTTCCCTTATTTGCCTATCATTTAATATTCATAAGTTAAAGCTATGATTTTTAAAGACAGTTGGCCCAATAGTCAGTCTAAATGGAATATGAGTTGCATTAAATGTATGGAGGTTATATGCAAAACAAGCCTAATACATAGAAAGAATCACAGCAAATGGAAACCAAGGCCTAGCCTCGATACTCATGTGAGTTTTCACAGGACTTTGTATATACTACTATCTACATTTCTGGACTCTAATAGTATGAATATGCATCTCCAGTTATGAGACAATTAGTGAAATATTATGGCAAGAGATATAAATATAAGGGACAATTCCAATAGTTAGAAGTGACAGTGCACGTTAAGGAGGGATGGCTTTTGTGCTTCTGGTAATATTTAAAGAATTCAGTGTGATTCTCCTCTATTTGTTGAAGTGTTCAATATTCTACTTTAAAAGAAGTGGAAAGATGGGAAATAAATGCAATGAATGGTTTTCCCAAATTTTTTCCAGCAATGTAACTCTTTATAAGAATACGTAAATAATAATAATTAAGAGCAAGATAGCCAGCTCCTCCCTCCATGCACAATCCCTAAATACTAGTGTTGTAAATCTTTTCAAGGCATAAGTGATACAGTATGGAACCACTAAGAAGTATGACCAGTAACACACTTAAGACTCAAGATATTTTGTCCTTTTTCTCTCCCAATTTTAAGTTTGTCTTCCCAGGTGCCCAAACAGGACAAGGCTGGTTAGGAGGTCAGGACTGAGCAGAACAGCAAATACGACATGATAGGTAGGTAGATAGGAATTTTTGACTAGGAGCCTTAACAATTTTATTTCCTAGTAGAACAGCATAAACAGATGGGGAGGTGGGGAGGGAAAGATTTGATAATGATCCTAACCATCCAAATGTTCAATGAAAAGTCCTTGAAGAGAAACCAACATCCTTCTTTTTGATCCAAGATTCACGCTGACATCCTTTTATCCCCAGTCCCGTATATTGTTTCCTCTACTTTGTGCTCTTTCAGTTTTAGGATATTTAATTTAAGTCTAGAACTTGCCCCTATCTACAATGTAGGCTACATAGACGATATAAAATAATGGTTCATTTATTAGCATCACAAATTCTAAGCAGTTTTCTCAGGAAAAAAAAAAAAACAACAACACAAACCCTTCTCTTGATGTCCTCTTTTCGGTCTAACTTTTTTTAATCAACAAAAACTTATACCTTCCCTATCCTAAGAAGACAAAATTTTTCTTTTCCATATAAATCTACTATAAAGTATCTGGTAGATGAAAAACTCATTTCATCCAGAAATGAGCAATCTAAAATGGACTGCTACCAAATCAAACAAGCCAACAAAAAAGTGAAGGGAAATTGAAAAGTATATTGTTATGATATTAAAAAGAAAAAAACTTATCGCAACAATTGTCTATGAAACAAGAATTTATTGCAGAGGTACAAGGAAGACAGGACAAAAATCAAAATAAGATAAAAATGAAAAGAAAGGGCTCATGAAACAAATGAAAGAGAAGAATAAAACAATCTCAGTAATAAAGGGAACATTAGAAAAGCATAAACGACAGTAGGAACTTTGAAGACAAAGAGAAGGACAGGAGTGAGAGAAAATGAGAGGTATACAGATCCTGCGCCCTGTATTAACATATCCTGCCAACATTAGTTTTGGAGACACATAATAAGTAGTTTAAATATTCATAATTTATCTCACATGGGGCAATTTGCCTCTCATGTGTTATTTTTGAAAATTATTATATAGCAATATCTTCACAATTCAGTGAAACTTCTGTTTTCAGCATTAAAGTCTATCTTTGTGAAAAACAACCCAGGCCCCCCATTCAAGTTGGCAAATTGAAAATGTCTGAATCTCCTTCCTGGAAAAAAAAAAAGAAAAAGAAATAATAGAAAAGATATGTTGGAAAAGAAAAATATATATAATGGTGCTGAAAACAGAAAAGGTGCCATCAGCAGACCAGAAATACAAATTCCAGGACTACAGGAAGCAGATGGGATCAAACAAGTGAAGATATTAGAGCGAAAGAAATGCCATTGTCAGACACCATAATTAGGCACAGTTCACTTCCACGGATGTCTTAGAGAATATCTAAACTTGGAGTTACCAAATAAAACGAAAACAAATGGCAAGAGGGCAATAAATAAAGTACTGTACCGAATATTGTCTCTAACACGTGGGAAAGCTGGGTTCCTCTCCACTTACCTTTCACCAAGGAAGTATGCTCAGCAGCTGCTTAAGCCTGAAAACAGTTTCTAAAAGGACAAATGAGAGGATGCTTGCATCTGAGAAGGAAGGCAGTGGAGAATGAGGCATCTCAGGTACTTTACAGCAGACACAGAATTAGAGAGCTTTGCCCAGAAGCAAAAGAGATAAAATTCCATATCTACCCCCCAAAACATGCTTCTTACTTGGTAACTGCAGAACCTCTAGCCTACTAGCTACTCACCATCTGTTCATCCTACAGGATCCCCTCACTCAGCCTGACCATTTAAGACAGAAGCCAGTTGGGGGTAAAAAGATATGTACACATATACAAATACCCATGACCATCATTCATTCTAGTTAATTTGGTCTTTCATCTTAAGAATAATCCGATATTCAAATATCCATCTTAAAGAAGTTTTAGATGGAGAGAAAAGAGACAATGGAGACAAGGATTTATCAAGCAAATAATATAAGAAAATGTTTCTGGTTGCAAGGGCCTAGATGTAGATACATCTGAGTGCAATTTTACTTCTACAAGTTTAAAGAGAAAATCTTTTTTTAAAAATCCTGAAAGAAAGAATAAGTTACTTACAAAGCATCAAGAATCAACCTGATACCAGACTTAACAGCAGAGATGCTAGAAGATAACAGAACATATTTTTCAAAGTCACAAAAGTTAAAAAAATTATAAAACTCAAATACATAATCAACAATTAAATATTAAGCAAAACAAAACAGTCGTTGAGATAGCAGAAATAAAAAAGTTACCAACTACATACTTTTATGAAAAAAAGGACCCTTAAAAAAATAAATCCAAGAAAAAATAATAGTAGAATGTGAGAGAGGAGCAGTAGTTGACTCTGACTGAGAGCTGCGCTATCCAATAAAGTGGTCACAAGCCACATGTGGTTGAGTTATTTAAAATAGGATAAAATAATTCAGTTGTTCATTTGCATTAACCACATTTCAAGTGTTCAGCAGCCAGCCGTATGTGGCCAGTGCCTCCTGGTCTGCACAGATCATATAGAACATTTTCACTATCACAGAAAGTTCTACTGGGCAGTGGTTCATCTGGGGAAATGAAGGCACCTAGAAGGGAAGAAGTTACGTTAGACCTTGATTTGGGGGAGATCTCCGTGAAACAAAATTTTACTGTTGAGCCCAATCACTCTCATTTTTTTTTAATAGTCACTACCATTAACCCATAGATAAGACACAAAATATTTATAAGGAATAAAATAAAATGTTCTAAACTTTGAGAACATAAGCAATAACATAAAGAGTATGACTGGAAGTTATGAGGGAGACGAGAAAGGGAAGGAAAAGTAAATGCACCAAATTCCTTCTTTTTTTATACACAGAGGTAATTTGATATGTTAAGATAGACAAAAGTAACTAATAATAACAAAGAGAAAGAGGGTACATAGGTAAGTGGTAAAAACTATAAACTCTTTATCTTTTCTGATAGGCAGTGAAATATACCATTTAAAGTTAACAGATTAATAAACAGAAATGTGATACATTAACGTAAAATGAGTAACCACAAAAAGTACTAAAGCAGAACTGTTAACAATGACTGTCTTGGAAAGGCTGGATGAGATAGCTAGTTTCCTTTGTATATTCCTATGTGGTTTAATTTTAATTTTTACCAGGGAAGTACATTGCCTCTATAGTAAAACAAACAAACAAACAACAAAAAAAAACCTCTTTTTAAAATGGTTATTATAAAGTCATAAGGTTTTCACATAGAATAAAATCATTCTTGTTTGACAATCAGAATTGTGTCAGCTACTAAGGTAGTCATTCTTGAAGGATGGATATCTGACAAGAAAATAGTAATAAATAAAGCCAACAAGAGATACTGGATAAATGCCAGCCATTGAGCCAATGTAGAAATTAAATTTAGAAAGAGTTTACAGTTATACACTCAGTTACTGAGATTGGGTAAAGTAGAAATATAAAGCTGTAAACACTCTCATGTAATGGTGGAGAAAATGTGTGCCCTCAGAATGATACAGAACCTCTCCTCATGTTCAGCTCTGAAATCAAGCTGGACCTTCAGAAAGATGGAGAAAGAAATGAACAGCACTTTTTGGGAGCAGTCTGGGTGTTCCTGCGCACAACTGTTCTTGCCAGAGGGAGAAGCCAAAAAACCAAAGTATTGCGAGAATGACTCTTCTTGTGGTAGCTCTGGCCTCCTAGGAATTAGGAAGCACCATAAATCTCAGGAGAGAGACTGTGCAAAAAATTCCCAGCCCACATTTCAGACTCCAGAGGTTCAGATGCATTTTGTTACAGTGAAGAAAAACAAGCAGACTTTTTGGGCACACCTCTCAGCCAGGCTCAAACTCTACATCTTCCTGGGTTGTCCATCATTCGAGCTACCAAGAATGTTACCTAGTTCACAGTTTGCAACTATTTTTTAACAGGCTCATCTGCATTGTTAAAAAATGCCTATATTTTGGCAGATAAGCCAGTCAACTCTGGAAATAGTGCTGGTCTCTTAGACTTCTTTTTGGAAAGTGTCTTAAGATTTATGGTGGGAATTACTCATAACAGCTGCATTCTTTCCACTGGGTTTAGACCACCATTTGGTCTAATAACTCCTAATTGTGTGTCTATCCTAGTCTAAGCTTCTTCAGGAAAAAAATAGGAGGGAAGACTTTTGAAAATCCCCTACAGCAATACCCGGTGATTTCTGTCAACAGTAAACACTATTTTGAAACTCAAGAAGGTCAGCTGATGAGGAGCAAATAAACAACATTTCAGTGAACGTCTGTTTCTTCAGAGAATTTTTCATTAACCTCACATTAATGCTGTCCTGATCAAAATTAATGTAAAATGTTTTAGTTTCGTTGTGTTCCCAAAGTATTTTTAGCATAAAAGGCAAAATTCCTGTCAGCGTTTACAGTCATGGTATTTTCTTGAAAGAAGTACCTCCCAAAGTGATTTTCTCCAAACTTCACCAAAGCACAACATAGGTACCTTGAAGACATTGCTCATTTAAAAATCATAAGAGGTCTAATTATATTTCCAAAATAAGTAGTTTCCAATCCAGCAAGGATAATGTGGCCATGAAAAGGATGTCCAAATCCACCAATTTACATTGGTTTGGTTTGGCATAACTTTCAAAGTTCTGGGAGCAAAAAGAGGATGCACGTGAATCACTATGATTCAGGTTCAGTTCCCAGGACTTAGGGTTTGCCATTCTGTGAGCCATTCAGGGGAAAGCTAATTAACTTCAAGACTGTACCTATAAAATTTATAACTGCTGAAATTCATTGATATGTTCCAGATTATTTTGCAAAATGTAATACCCTCCTTTTTGATATGTACTTTGTCATTTTCACTCTACTTATGTAATTTAAAAAGTATGAGAGCAGGGGACCATGAGCCATTCAAAGCAGGAGCCACTAACGTCAGAAATTGTTATCTTTTGCAAGATATATGGTGCTGATATCTCTGAATCTAAAGGGCTTGGAAGTTGTGTCAAGTTAGATTCAAATTGCATCTAATGCATTTTGCTTTACTCCTTCTTACTTTCTGGTTTCCATCTTAAGCCACAAAGCAATTTCTCTACCGTGACTTAGTTCTACAACCACAGTGGTCGCGCTGGTCTGAGTTACCCACCCTGTCTCCATCCCCAGCCTCCCCTCCTTTTATTCCAAAAGAAAATTGGGTTATTAATTTAGGATGAGGCTGCTTTGTTTGAACAGTATAGTGCTTTCCAATTTCTCATACGTAATATATCCAACCCATACTGCTCTTTCAAATGTTTTTGATTACTGAACTTAAAAAAAATCCTACTGAAATTTATAAAAGATCAAAGTGGTACTTCCTATGTTGTAACTTTAAATTTCTAGAAGAGAAAAAAGTCTTTAGATACTGGGGAATTTCAGTAATGGAAATTCAGCTTACAACTCTAGGCAACATATGCATTTCAATAACATAAAAAATAATACTAGAAAAGAAAGAATTCTGCTTCAAAATAGAAATGCACTTGATTTTATACATCGAACGAGGTATGCTTATTCAAATGAGGCTTAAGTAAGGTCCTTTATTGCAATGCAGTGTTGTTGGAATTCAAATAATTTTGTTTACTGTTGACCTTTGATAAAGATCCAACTAATTAGCAAAACAAAAATTAATTTAAAAAATACATGGTAAGTCTTCTCACTTTTTATTATAGTAGTTGTTAATTGACACTTCATCTTTAATCATTGTTTTAAACAGGGCTAATTTGATTGATTTTTTTTAAAAAACATATATTAAGATTTCTCATTTGGGGAATGTAGACCTGTGTGTTCCATCAATGTTTCTGTTTTCCAAGATATTCTTTTTCTCAAATCCCTTCAGAGCAACTGAAAACTCACGGAAAAAAATCAAGACCACTTTCATTTGGTGGAACTTTGTGATGGCAAACAAGATGACATTATTCAATATTCGTGGTTCTGAATGACCTTTGACTATTTCTAAAGCAAAAACTATCACCAAAGACCCCAAATTTGTCATCAATAAACATTTTTCTATAGACAATATGGAGCCACTGATGAGCATTTTAGAAAAGAATTTCAAAATATTCTCCCTAATGGTGACACATTCAGAAAAATTACACATACCCCCAAGAGGGAAAACCTTGAAAGGGACACACTTACTTGAATGAGTAAATTTTAATATTTTAAAAATCAATAACCCTATTTAAAATTATATAGTTAAAGCTAAGTACCAAACACTATCTAATGACAAAGCAAAAAAGAAAATTGTTGATAAATTATAAAGTTCTGAGCACATGTGCATAAATTGAAAACCAACATGGTCCAATACTGAAACTAAAAACCAAATGTTAGGAAAGTTTTAATTAAGATGACTGTCATATTTAAGTTGTCAAATGCATATTGTACTTAAAAACAAACTGGAGTGCCTTTGATTAATGGAGTTAATTTGTGCGTCAGGAAAAAAGAATGCATTTGATTTTTATAAATGTATAAATTTATAAATTTATAATTATGTCACCACATAGTAGTAGGTGTCCAACCTCACCTCAATTTGTCACAAGTTCATAGATTCATAGCTCTCAGGAAGGGACAGAGGTTATTCTAGAACTACAAAACTCACACCAATTAATACGTTTGTTAATGGCGATTCCATTTTATTGACGTTATATACAACTTATTATGTGGAAGAGTAAACACCATAGTGAGGATGGATAGATGGGGCATAGAGGATTTTTAAGGCAGTGAAAATACCATATATGATACTATAATGATGGATACATGTCATTATATTTGTCCAAACCCACAGAATATACAACAGCAAAACAGAACCCTAATGTATATGATGCACTGTGGATGTGTCTGTCAGTGTAGTTTCATCACTTTTAACAAATGTACCACTCTGGTGGGGGATGTTGACCATGGGGGGGAGGCTATGCATGTATAGGAGTAACAGGTATATGGGAAATCTCTGTACCTTTCCTTCAGTTTTGATGTGAACTTCAAACTGCTCTAAAAAAATAATGTCTTAAAAATTACTGAATGATGTCTTTCAAGTATGCCACTAATACTAGTATTATGCATTATGTTACTCTACCCTAACCTACTGATAATATATTTTGTGCAACAGCAGAAATGTTCCTACTGTAAAGTATGTAAAAACAGAGATGGTAAAGGAGCTTATTTCATGTCAGTGAAGGGTTTACAAGGACTTTATCCTGTTATGCAATGACAATAATTTCTACCAATTGACTTAATACTTACTATTGTGAATTTCAATGTTTAACGGTGGTGCTACACCACCTCCCTAGAGAAACTACTGAGATACTGACCTCTACATTAGCTGGTACTAGGCCTCTCTGAGGGCCTAGACACATCGAGGAATATGCAATCCCAACACTAAAATTATGTTATCAACATTTCTTATTGACAATAATAGTGTTTGAAGTGTTTCTCTTTTCACTTTCCTGTTTCTTCATCTTTTTGATAACTGGGTCATGGCAATAACCACATGCTATAAATAAAAATATGGAAAACAAGTGGTTGATTATCCAAACCCACTACCAGGATAAGTTATTTTGAATTACAGATGACTAATTTTAAAATAATCTGAAACTAATGTCACCATTTGTCAAGGGTTTCTTTCTATTTTGTCCTCCATAATGGAGCACCCCATTACCTGCAGTACACTACGGATTATCAAACTAGTTCTTCATCTGAAGTAGAATTTTCTTTCTGTAGTCATATAATCAGAACAATACATGTTATGCTACAGTTTCTTGATTACAGGAAAATGAGAATGAAACAATGGAAATGGAATGGAATCCCTAGGAATAGAATAAGATAGAATGGAGCAGAATAAGAGTAAAGGGGAGGGGGATGGAGAGGGTAGAAGAGAAGAGAGAGGAAGGGAGTAAACGAGAGAGAAGAAGGGAAGGAAGGAAGGGAGACTTCACAAGTACCTTGCGTTAGTTTGACGTTCCAAAAAGGGTCAATGATTCGCATATACATGAAGGTCACCCCCCACCCCACCCCAGCTTCATTCTTGTCTTTTCCTTGGGAATAAGTCTTAACTATACTGTGAAATCCTGTGCTACCTACTGCTCTTTTATGGTTCAACTACACTCAGATCTGTTAATGATTAGCTGTCACTGAACTTCATGATTAGTTTATTTGGATTAAAATATTGATGATTGCCTGGTTTAGGACATAGAAATTTGTTTTCTCTGTGAGGAAGAGATGGTGGTGATTTACTGCTTCCTTCTTTCCCATAATTATTAGTTTGTTTTTCTTCTACCATCTCAATTCTTGTATGAGTGAATATAAAACATGCCCGTTTGTTTTCAGGTCTAGATGTTGATGGAATATATCGAGTCAGTGGCAATCTGGCAACAATACAGAAGTTAAGATTTATTGTCAACCAAGGTAAGCGATTTCTTCACTTCAGAACTTTTTACAAGCAGTTTCATCTCTAATAATATTTCAAACTCTCTGCTGTATGTATTATGAATAAATAATGATAAAAGCTTTGAAGGGAGAAAGAGAAAGTTGAAGAAATTAAACAATTATCTCTGGAGAAGTGAAAGATAGACAGTTTACTTGGAGATGAATAGAATCAAAGAGAGGGACCAACTATTAGTTTGTGTGAAATAAACAACAAGTGGGAAATGTGGCAAATTAAAGTGAAGAAGATAATAATAAAAGAGTAAAAGAAAAGCATAACCTAACTTTGAAAAATGTACCTGGCATATTAATACACACTTCATAAATGTTGATAAATGAATGGTGGAAAATGTAGTAATCAAAATCACAGATGTTAGAAAACCATATAACAGGTAAATAAAAGAATTAAAAATTAGGAAATACACATATCATCAAAGAATTACAAACTAAAATAACAATGAAATACTACTATAAGCCTATTGGAAAATTTAAAATTTCTAAAAATTTTAAACACTAAATACCAGCATTTTAATGCTAAAATTTAAAACACTGACACCACCAAATGCTGGCAAAGATGTGGAGCAACAGGAACTCTCATTCATGCTGGTAGAAATGGAAAATAGTACAGCTAATTCGGAAAATAGCCTGGCAGTTTCTTACGAAAATAAACATTCTTACCATATTATCCAGCAATTATGCTCCTTGGCATTTATCCAAGTGAGTTCAAAACTTATGTCTCTACAAAAAAATGGCACACAGATATTTCCAGCAGCTTTATTCATAATTGGTAAAATTTGAAAGCAACCAAGATGTCCTTCAATTGGTGAATGGAAAAACGAACCATGATACATCCATATAATGGAATATTATTCAGTGATAAAAAGAAATGAGCTATCATATCAAAAAAAGACTTGGAGGAAACTTAAATGCATATTGCTAAGTGAAAGAAGCCACTCTGAAAGGGCTACATACTGGATTGTCTCAACTACAGAGCATTCTGGAGAAGGTAAAACTATGGAGACAGTAAAAGATCAGAGGGGAGAGAAGGATGAATAAGTGAGCACAGGGGATTTTTAGGGCTATGAAACTACTCTGTTTGATATTGTAATAGTGGACACATATCATACATTTGTCAAAATCTACATAATATACAACACTAAGAGTGAATTGTAATATAAACTATGGACTTTAGTTAACAATAATGCACAAATATTGGCTCACCAATTGTAATAAACGTACCACACTAATGCAAGCTGCTACTAACGGGAAATTGTAGGGGGATGGACAGGGTTAAGGCGAGTATCTGGGAACTATGTACTTTCTGTTCAGTTTTTCTGTAAACCTAAAACTTCCTTTAGAAAGGCATTAAAAAAATTTTTAAAAAAATAGGAAATATTGAAGAAAAAAAAAGGAAGGCTAAAACATCTTTAGATGGTGTTATAGATAGCTTATAGGTTTACAATTAGATATGTGGCGTAAAATCCAGGCACTCCTTTCTTGGGCCCTTGGCATTTTATATTCTTGGTTTATATACCTCCCTATACTCGGTTTCTTATCGGTAAAAACTGGAAGGAAATATCTTGGAAACATTTGTGAGAATAAAATGAGATAGTATGTGGTAATCCCTCAGTAATACAACAGATTCATGTTAGTCGTTTAATACATGTAAGATTCCCTTTCATTTAAAAACAGTCAGTGATGTCTTCTTGCCTTCAGGAGAATTGACACAAAGTCTTCATAATCTGGCTTTCCAGCTAAATTCTAGCCAGTTGCAGGTCCTCTGAATTTATTTCAGAATGCATTCCTAACTGCTCTTCCATATTTGCATTCTGTTGTATTTCTTAATGCCTTTGCATACTCTCATCCATCTATTTTCAATACCCTCCTATCTTTTCCTTCCCATGCCACATACACAAGTTTCCTGCCTGGTCAGATTTGTCCTTATACTAAAGGCCCGGATTATAAGTAATTTTCTACAGGAAGCCTGCAACGTTCCTTCAGTCAGATTCTTCCTCTGTGTGCCCATTGTGCTGGGTAGTTAAGTACGCTATTAGTACAGGCATATCTAACTTCTAAAAGTCCAGCTATTATAAGACCCTGAGATTTAAAGCCATCTTTTAGAGAGAATTTTGTCAAATCTACTCAGTGATTATATTTCAGAAACATTAAAATGTGAAAGTCTTGGAATAAAAAAAGAGGACATTAGTGGAAATATCTGTTTCCTCCACAAATCTTCATACACCTAAAAAGGTAGAACTTAAATCATCCTTGCATCTCCCCTCACTAACCAGTTGTAGCCCTAGAACTTCCATACAGGGAGCTCTTAATTAATATTTGTTGAGTGGTGTGTATCTGTCTGTGTGCGTATGTGTGTGTGTGTGTGTGTGTGTGCGTGCATGTGTGTTGCAAAGGGGAGAAGTATCGATACTGAGAATCACTAACCCCTCCAGCAGTTCACTTTGGGCTGAACTATCCTTTTACGTGTTAACTGCAGTACTTTATGCCATGGCCACATGATTCGTATTTCTAAGAATCTCTATAACCGATAATCTGTTTACTCTGTTAGTTCACTAATATGAAACTCTTTCACAGTTACTCTCCTTTCTGGACAAAAAAAAAACAGAACTAGACTTTACCTCATGACTTCACATTGGCCCCCACTGGACTGAACCAGAGTACCCTCTCTGTGGTTAAAAGATAGAATAGCCCCAACTCTATGACTATTCCTGTCTATAACCAGCTAAAATCATTCTTGCAATATATTTCATACTGAAACCATATCCTGATTTGGATTCTAGACAGCTGGGCAACACATTTCTTCTACAAAGAAGAAATCTCAAAACAGAAGCCATGCTAGAAACAAATACTAGTTGCATTTCCTGCCTTTAAAAAAATTATGCTCAGCAGTTTGAAAAGGCAAAAAAGAAATCTGCAATGAAAATATGAAATTTGTCCATCTCATCTTTTGCAATCCAAACTTCAGCATCCTCTGGGACTGTGTAACTGCTCATGTTTCCGTAAGAGTTGACAATGTAAAGCTGGACAGAGGCCTGGGTTGGTATCTGGTAGCACAGAATTGTCAGTAAACTGTCTCCCTGGTTTATAGCACTGTCAGAATGCAACACATTCAAAGCAAATTATGCTGTATTAGGACCTTTGATACTGGTGATTTTGGCCAAGCTATGTTGTGGAGTTTTTTGCATTAGATGATAAAAGATATGCATATAGCAGCCTCTCTCAAATTTTACTAATCAGATTATCCTGTGAATGAAATTTCAGGAGTGAACTCATACCTTGGTACTAACACCATACCTTCCCCTGCTTCCACATGTGGAGCAGAGCTGCCGTAGAAGAGAGTTAGTGCTGGATGCAGAGGCTGAATGTGCACACTGTGCCCTCCCCTCTGTGTGTGTTTGTGTGTGTGTGTGTGTGTGTGTGTGTGTGTGTGTGTGTACACGCAATGAAATAGAGTAGCAGTAGAGTGGTAATTCCATGAAAAACATAGAGGTATGTGAATGCAATATATATTTTTTTTTTTTTTTTGTATTCGAAGATGAAGCAGAGATGATTTGGGCATACCCTCTTTGTAGTAACACCTTTTATCTCCTCCATATTCACATTTCACAATGTTTCCTTTTTAGAAGGTTCTGAATGTACATTTTAAAAATGAACAAGCCCTACCCACTATTAGACTAGACAAATGAAAACTGATTTTGGGGATTTTCAAGAACAGTTTAATTGCAATTTATGTATTTCACTAACTTTCTTGAATGCTATAATCATCAGCAATTCTAAATACACCAGTTGAATGATTCAATTTGTTTTGGTTTTCTGTTTGACTCACTAAATCAGTAGAAATTGGATACCCTTATTATACTTCCAGATCAGATGGCATACAAGTTAAATTCAAAGTGATCACTTTTGAAAAGCATTTCCTAATTACAACTAGTAATGTTGATGATAATAGTAATTATTATTATAAAAGCAGCTAACATATTTTCATAATTTATTATGTGCCAGGCACTGTATTAAGTGCCTAACTTATATCATTTAACTTAGTCGTTTCTATCAGTCCATAGAATGTGTGCTATTATTGTTCCCATTTTAAAGCTGAGGAACCCGAGGCTCAGAAAAGTTAAATAATGTCCCAAGGTTATAAAGCAGTAAGTGAGGGAGCTAGGACTGGATCCCAGGTCTCTGTCTCAGAGCCTCTGATGCAGACCGCTGCCATGATGCGGCATTTCCCATGCGTTAATTGTTGATTCCTGCCTTACAAAAGTGGAGAGAAGGCTTTTCCTGTTTTATGAGCTCATTCGTGACTTTCTGTTTTCTGGTTTATGTGAGTGACAAGTACTGTCACAAGAGTTTGGCTATAACTTTTCAGGAAAGAAAAATGCCTGGGAAAACACCCAACACCTTAGTTAGGAAGAAGCCGGCACTGCCATTCTCCATAGGGCTTTATGTATCTATGTTCGGACCAAGGAGCTACTTCAGCACAATATTCTGTTGCAACCTGCAGGAAAGGCATCAAGAATTCTAGCCTTACTGGGCTGTTGATGCATTAGTGAGCAGTGCTCTGCCTTGTTTGTTGTATTTGGTGACAGCCTTCAGTGACATTTTGCTGATGCCAATCTTCCATTCTGTGAGGGCGTCCCCCAAAGAAAACTGATCTATAACTTTAGATGTCAACTTGTCATCAGCCTGTGACACTGTGTTGATTCTCTGGAATGATCTGTGACCTGACGGTTTTCTTGCGTGGGGGTACTTTTACAAAGGGCAGACTTTAGCATTGAGGAAGCTGCGTAACTGTCTTGAGCACTTTTGACAGTGGGCCTTAAGAGTTGAACCAGTCTGAACCCCCCCCTCCTTCTGACATCAAAACTGTGGTCTGGGCAGCCCATCTAGCTTATTGCCCAAACTCCAAATTTGGTTCAGACTCTCTTTGGTATTAGTTAGCTGTTCTTTTTCACCTTTTAAAAAAGGGGACAAGGGAAATTGATATCCTTTTTGGAAACTATTAACTGTGAAGCTTCTCATGCCCAGGAGCCCATGGGAGGGCCATGAAGCACTGAGGGGAGAACTGAATGGGAATTTTCCGAACTGGTGTTTCTTAGTACACAATAACAAACGTTCCCTCTAAGCATTTCTCTGAACTGGAGGAAGTTACTTCTTACCAGGATTTTAGACATGTTTTCCGTATATAGAAAAATAATTTAAAGGAACATTCTCAGGGACACCCTCCTTCACTTTTTCACACCCGGAGGAACAAAATATATAAATGCCATAAATCTACATGGCCAGGAATCTTAATTGGGTATGTGGGTGTGTGTACGTGTGTGTGTGCATATGATTGTGTGTGTGTTATTTTTAAATGGAAGAGGATTTTTTTCTCATTAATTTACAGTCTTGTACTTTGCATATCTTTATTCACCCAGATCTTATTGGCATAATAATCCAAATTAAATATTGGCTTAAAGAGATGGATTTGCTTATTTTGAACATGCTAAGAATAAGCTCCATTGAAAATAAACTATTAGAGAAACAATTTTATGTTCCAACTATATCTAAACTACTTTTATATAGATTTGTACCACAAAGCAAAGAAAGCAAAGCATTACCTTTAGTAGTTATCCCTGTGCTTTTCATATTACTTGCAGCATCAAAAATTGAATAAAAGAAGGAGAAAGAGAGAAAGAATGTGAACAATTGGCAAGTTTCATCATGAAATAAGCAATTGGATGAAACAGAAAAAGATCTGGAAAAGGATTTCTAAACTTCTAGTTCTGTTCTCATAAAATAGCCCTTGTATCAAGTCCACTCATTTTTCTATTAAGTGAGTTTATATTGCCCTCTTATTATTTTTAAAACGAGGTATTTCCTTAAGCCTGCTTCCCTCTCACCGCCAACCACAGCAACAACAAAACAAACTGTGTTATGTGCTTTATCCCATTTCACAGAGCGGTTTTTTGGTAAGTCAAATCACTGATATTGCACCTTTCTGGCTGCCGTGTGACGAGATTATCTTTTAACAATGATTCATTTTTCCCATTAAAGCTGAAAAGATCACTTGATCATAAAAGGGCCAGACTCTAACATTGGTCAGGGCTTTGGAAACTTTTTTAGACCTCATTTTTCAGCTACAGTGAGCCAAGGAGCTCAAAGACTACTGATGCCAAAACTTGTATCACTTTCTAGCTGCTTAAGAAAATGTATTTGTCTTTAGTAAATAATGCTAAACACAGAGGTCAAAACAATAAGTTCTTCATGTGCATACATGTTTGAATAGTTTTTAGTTTCATATAATATTCTAATAACAACTTTCTGAATACTTCTAGTCTCTAAAGTACACACATTCTGACTACTTATTTTAAAGCAAAATCATATCATCCACTTATTGTGAACTCTATTTTATAATTTGTTACATACCAAGCAATAAGAAGCTGGCTTAACTCTGTTGTAAAACAATTAAAGACGGAAACGAGCTAGTGGGGAGAGAGCGCTGGATAAGCCTCGAAGGAGCTACCTCCTTATCTTGATTCAGAGCTATTTGTTAGTCTAATAGAAACTATTTTAACCCCTTTGAATCACAGACTCTTCATTTTCAAAAGGAGAACAATAATGAAAATGTGAGGACTTTAAAAATTCTGAATCAGCCAAGTAATAATCAGAATTAACAAAGATGACAAGTGGTTACATAAATCAGATCAACATTACTTAGTTGTCTTAATAAAAACATGATACTAAATATTTATAATCAAATATGTTTTTTGGCTTCCACATGATTGAGTTTTCTCTGATGATAATAAGATTGTTTTTTCTAGTAAGAACAACCAAAGATAGGAAAGCTTCCAATGATTTGTCTCATTCCTAGCCAAATTTGTAGGAATTATGGGTTCATGAACACAAAAGAGAAACTTTGCTTTTCTTATCCACAGACTTTTGGGAGATTCCAGATCCCAAAAGAATAGTCTCATGTTCATTGGACAAGGGAAGGAAAGTCTACTGAAATTTTAGATCCTAATTTAGTTGTGGCTTTTCCATTGAGTCCAGAAATTAAATCAGTCAGTGTTGTATAACTGCCAATCTTCAAGGAAACCTCTAAGGATGTTTATAAAAATCCATCATCATCATAAGTCATCATCATCACCATCAGAATTAATGTGTAGTCATTAAAAATTAGTGGAAAAACACACCAAGCTTACTTCTGCTCTCACCAAGCTTCAGAGCACTGGTTTCTGATCCTGATTATATTTCAGAATTGTATTGGTTATCTACTGCTGCGTAACAATATTACCACCAACTTGGCTGCTTAAGGCAACACACATTTATTATCTCCCAGTTTTTGTGGGTCAGAGGTCTGGACATGGATTAGCTGGATCCTCCATGAAGCCATAGTGAAGGTGTCAGCCAGGGATGGGTCCTGATTTGGAGGCTCAACTAGGGTGGGTCAGCTTCCAAGCTCCCGTAATTGTTGACAGGATTTAGTTGGACTTAAGTCCTCAACATTACTGGCTGTTGGCCAGAGGCCTTGTAGACCTCCCCACAGGCCATCTCACAACAAAGCAGCAAGAGAGAGGGAACAGTGGCTAAAGCAGAAGTTATCATCTTTTGTAAGGTATCGTGAAGGTTGTATCTCAACACCTCTGGTGCATTCTGAAGGTTATAAGCAAGTCATGGTTCCTAACCATTCCCTAGAGGAGGGGAAAATCAGGGATCATTTTAAAGTCTGTCTGCAACGAGAATCAAGTAGTGGAACTTTTCAAAAATAAAGATTTTGGAGCCCAGTCATAAAAACTCTGATGTATAAAGGCTGGAGCTGTAAGTATGCATTTTTAAAGAAAAACTTTCCAGGCGAGTCAAGTGCATAGCCAGATTTGGGAACCCCTGCACAGTATCCAGCTAGTTTTATTCTGGCTATTTAGAGGAGACATGACCTACAGACCATAAGTCATGTGAAGTTTATGTTTGAGGAAAGCAAAAATTGACTATGAACCCTTTTTTGTCAACCAATTTTCTAGCGAAGAGAGATTTTCTCTTCGATTATTGATTGATGTACTAATGTTAACTAACTTTTATGAACTCTGAGTCAGGATATGGAGTATAACTAAGAAATGAATGTCACGAATGTGCCATGTGTATTATCAATATGGTTAAAATAACTGACATTTTTCATAACTGCAATCCTTTTCAGATATTGTAGATTCTGGAATAAATGAAAAGGAAAGAAGCTTTACCTAGGGATTTGCTAACAAAACTAAAGAGTAAACAGTATTTTAAAATGTAACAGAATGATACTGATGTTGATAATAGCTAGCATTTAATTGAGAATCTACTACATGGCAGGTATGCAAAGTTAGAGTTACCGCTAATCCTCATAAAAATTTGCAAGGTAGATAAACCTTATTATTATTATTCACACAACAAACTTGTGATTTGGAAAGATTAAGTAACTTTTCTAAGGCCACAAAGTTAATATGTTTTGGAACCAGAGAGTGAACCTATTTTATCGCTAGTTGCTGAATTCAATTTACCATGGGGAGGGGGCAGAGAGACTTTTTTTTCTTTTTACATCAAAGAAAACAAAAGCCACTTTTTCTCATTATAATACTATACTTTCTTGGTGTCCAGTCTGTGGGGCTCTTTTATGAAAGAAAACCTCATTTAAAAATGTTCTTTCAAAAAATAACCCCTAACTGCTTGTGCCTTCATGAAGAGTAGTAATTTTGATCCATTTTTGTATCCCCAATATGGCAAAGTGCCCAATATTCCTTATGGTTTAAATAAAGATTTGTTCCAACAAAATTAGAAAATGATGAACTTCTAATGCAATTCACCTCCCTATCAAATGGTTTCACTGGTACATTGTGTTAGGTGCCATTTCTTGAGTGTTTCAGTAAAAAAGACTCAAGCTATATTTTGCATTTATTTTCTCGCAGACCCCTATAAATTAACACTTAATTTTAGATTGGATTAAAAAATCATGGGACATAAATAAAGAGTGAAAAATCCGTTATTCCCATTCTCTGCCTCAGTAAGACCCAGCTTAAGGAGAGATGATTTACTGTCCCTCGACAAAGTGTGTAATTAGCAATGGGACAAGTCAGGCATGATACTGGGAGGAGTCGTGTAACTTCGTTTGCCGTCTTGGTTCTCCAAAACGTTGGAAATGACTAAGTAGAGAGAGAATCAAAATTGAGTAAGTATCAGTGAAATTAATTATATTTCTCTTGTTAAAACTCCATGCATTGAATTTTGAATTTTGAAAGTATGCTTTTCTTTTTGTTTTCAAAAATAATTATAGCTTCAGTGACTTGCATATATTTATGTAAAACCTCTTTTTCAAGGTATTCCATGTAGTTCAGAAGCATTTTGTAACAAAAGTGTGCTATAGGAAAAAAAAAAAAGCACTCTTATTACTGCAAAGCTGCTTCTGGAAGGAAAAAGTAACAAGTCTAGGTTCAGGAAGGAGTTTTTTTCAGGTCCCCATGCATACCCTGAAGAGAAGCATCCAAAGTTTACAAAAATAGGGGCTAAAACAGTGATCACATGAAAATCTGAATGACTTAGAGTCATGCGACTTCAAAACCCATTGTCCCGTGCGCCCTCACATTCACGAGCCCGCTGGAGACGGAGCGGCAGGTATCCCTGTCGGCTTTCGTCTTCTCGGAGGGTCCTGACACATCAGAACTGACATGGAACTGAGATGTGAGCTCCATAAATAAGATTTTGGCTTTTACATCATTAGTTCATTGACAGACACATAAAGAGTTCTTACTCTGTGTCAGGAAACATGCAGGATGCTGGAAATATAGCGGTGAATACAACGAATGACATTCTCATTGACATAGAGCCTAGATTTCCATGGCTATTCCAGTCCAACAGTCAAGAAGACTGGTGGTCTGTTCACTGTGAATTAGTAAGAAAACACGAGGGTCTGCAGGCCCCCACAGATTCGTTTCCATTCCTACCTCTCTGATCTCACCATGTCCCTCTCTCTCATCTCATTGTTTTCCAACTGCCCTGGCTTCCTTTCTACCTCAGACACATCAAGCTCATTTCCTTCCCAGGCTTTGACTTTTGTTCCTGAGTACCTGGAATGTGCTTCCTTCAGACTCCCACAAGACTCTCTCTTCTCAACATTCAAATCATCGTCTCAGCAAGGCCTTCCTTGACTAACACGTCTGAAACTTGCCTCCACCCTACCTACCCAGTCACCCTCCATCGCAATATTTTGTTTTGCTTTCTTCAGAACACATACTACCTGAAAGTGCCTTGCTTCTTTATGTGCTGCTTCGGCACCTGCCTTTCTCCTCTACGCTGCAGCTCCATTCAAGCAAGATCTTGCCTTTTTTGGTCACCTAAGTATCCCCAGTTCTTACTGCACCTGGCACATAATAGCCTTCAAATAAGTGTTGAATACAAATGAATTCCATAAGTAAATGAATGAATAATGTTGAAGCACCAGTGATGGATAGGTTCTAATCTAAAAGTAACTTTAGCTTTTAGGAACAGGAAAAAAGAATACTTCAGAATTTGAGAGTCTATGTCCAATTGGTCCAATGAAGCACAAACTTCTCCCCACCTTTCATGTCCCACCTCCACCTGAGCTCACCATCTGACTTTCCAACATGGACCTCATAAGAAAGACTTGGCGAAAAAAGAAGGCAGCTGTCAGGCTGGAGGACCAGAGCCAGCTCTAACAGCTTGGCCCATTCAGCCAAGAAAGGCTGCCTCAACAATGGGTGACTCCCAGCCCGGGTGGTAAGAGCACATTCAGGACTGTCACCTGCTTATGTGAATTTCCACAGTGTAATTCCTCTCAGTGACATTATCACCAAGGCTCTGACAGCCACATGCCAGTCTGCCAAAGAGCACCTCTGGCTCAAATTGCAAGGGGCTATCCTGGCCTTGCCATGCCCCCTCCCAAAGGTATTAAAAATTGAAAAGTATGTAAGAATCAGGAAAGGAAAAGAAATTAGTTTAAGGAATAAAATAAGGTTTTAATTTGCCTTAGAACAACTTCAAACGGCGATTACTCATTCAAAAATATGTGTTGAAAACCGACTATGAGCTAGGCTCTCTTCTGGGTACTGAGGAGAGAACCTAGGGGAATCAGACTCTGGGGGAGTGTTCACTTTGTTGTCAAGAGACAGATAATAATCAAATATGCAAGATGCTTACAAGTCAAGAGTCAAGATGGGGCCAAGATAGAGAATGACTGATGGGGATGAGAGGGATGGTCCTCACGTTGAATGATCTGGGAAGATCTCTTTGAGGAGGAGCCATCTGAGTAGAGACCTGACCTGACAGGGAGGAGAGAGGCACACAGAGATGTGGGGGGACAGCAGAGCAGGCAGAGGGAAACTGGTCCCAGGGAATGAGGGCTTGGATGACATCAGGGCACAGAACTCAGAGAGGTGGGCAAAGCCAGCCCAGGGAGGACCTTGCAAAGCAATATAAGAAGTTTGTCTTTCATTTTAAGTTCAGTGGAAAGTCACTGTGGTTGAGGGGATCAGGGAATGATCTGACATTATTTACTTATTTTAAAAATATTCTTGCTGCTATTAGAAGAACAAGAGGACAAGAGTTAGGAGGTTATTATAATAGCTCAGTCAAGATATAACAACAGTGACTGGTTTACATGGCATAAACGCTATATTCTAATTTGTCTCATTTTTCATGTGCCTTTTGAACCATTTCTTTTAGGCAGTTAGGTGCCATGAGAAGAATGAGGTCCAAGAGTTAGAAAAACTGGATTAGTTTCCATGTGACCTCTTACTAGCTGTGTCCTCTTGCCCAAGTCACTCAGCTTTTACAGGCCAATTTTCTTTTCTTTAAAGCAAGACTATCTGTTCTCTTGAGATGAGTTAATTACGTGAAATAGTGAACCAGTTATACTGGAAAATGCTACCACATACCTCGTTTCATTGAGCTTCACTTTACTGCTCTTCACAGATACTGCCTTTTTTACAAATTGAAGGTTTGTGGTGCCATTATTCCAATAGCATTGCTCACTTTGTGTCTCTGAATCACATTTTGGTAATTCTTACAATATTTCATGCTTTTCCATTATTATCTATATTTTTTATGGTCACCTGTGGTCAGTTATCTCTGATGTTACTACTGTAGTTGTCTGGAGTGCCAGGAACCATACTCATGTAAGATAGTGAACTTAGCCTATAAATGTTCTGCACATTCTGACTGCTCTGCCAACCAGCCATTCCCTCATCTCTCTCCTTCTCTCTATCCCCTGACACCCAACAATATTGAAATCAGACCAGTTAATAACCCTACAATGACATTTAAGAGTTCAAATAAAAGGAAGAGTTACATGCCTCTCACTTTAAATCAAAGGCTAAAATGATTAAGCTTAGTGAGGAAGGCATGTCAGAAGTCATAGACCAAAAGCTAGGACTCTTTTGCCAAACAATTACCCAAGTTGTGATGCAAAGGGAAAGTTCCTGAAAAAAAAAATAAATAAATAAAAGAACTACTCCAGTGAATACATGAATGATAAAAATGCAGAACAGTCTTATTGTTGATATGGAGAAAGTTTTACTGATCTGGATAGGAAATCAAACCAGATACCAACATTCCTTTAAGCCAAAGCCTAATTCAGAGATATGTCCTAACTTTCTTTAATTCTGTGAAGGTTGAAAGAGGTGAGGAAGTGGCAAAAGAAAAGTTTGAAGCCAGCAGAGGTTGGTTCATGAGGTTTAAGAAAAGAAGCCATCTCCATAACATTAAAGGTGAGGCAGCAAGTGCTGATACAGATGCTGTAACAAGTTGTCTAGAAGATCTAAGATCATTAATGAGGTTGGTTACACTAAACAGTTGATTTTTCAATGCAGATGAAACAGTCTTGTATTCAAAGAAGATGCCGTCTAGGACTTTCATAGCTAGAGAGGAGAAGTCGGTGCCTGGCTTCAAAGCTGTCTCACCAGATCTTTATAAGAAGGCGCTTCACTTTACAGATGATCAAAACTCCCTTTGAGTGTAAATGAATTCTTAAAAGTTGCATTTGTCTCATTCAGCTGATGTTTCTAGAAGGCACTATGTGAATTTAAAGCCCAGCCATGATCTTCCTAATGTCTGGTCTCCATCTTGGAGGCTCTCAGGGCAAACAGGATGTCTGGCAATCTACTTAACATAGAGTCCATGAGATCCTAAAAAGCTCATTGGAATAATTTGTTCAAATGGCAGTTTTATTTGCTATTTCACTGTCTCATCTTTAACATTTTTCCAGATTGTTTGTCTTTTTGTGGTCTCCCTACTCCCTGCTACATTTTCCTTAGTGAGTGCCTGTCTTCTCCTCTACTTAATTCATTCTTTTCATGTTCTGACAACCGTAAGGGATTCACTCTCCTCTCTCAGCTCGAGATACTGGAATTCAAAATCTCATCAGCCATCGGGACTGGAATATACTGGAGTATATTATTATTTGATTGGTCCCAATGGAAGGAACAGCAGATCTGTCTTTCTAAGCAAGCGGTGCACAATCATTGGTTCTGCTGAATGATAAATTCACCTCCTTAAGACAAATTTATGATTCTTGGAACAAATCTCAACAGGAATTATCTTATTCCTCCACTCTGTTCCCATAGCATTTTGTACCTATGGCTCAACACTGATTTTAGTCTATTTTGCATCACATCTCACTCTCTTTCCCAAGTGTTAGATGCTGGGAGGTAAAATGTGCTTCACACTTACTTCTGGATTTCCCATTATACCCATCATGTGCCAAACACATTATAGGCTCTTAGTAAAGTTGTACCTGCCAGAACCTATCATTTCTGCTTGCCAAATACTCAGCCAGGGGAAGCGTATGTCTTGGAATCAGCGTTACACTTCTAGCCCCAGAGAGCCATCTGACTTGAAATTGGGGTCAATCATCAGTTGGAGCATAGAGAGACCAAGTGTGCCTTTAGAGCCTTCAATTCAAATACCCTCACCTCTGACACCTCCAAAGGCATTGAGCCTACTTTCTCTATACTCATACCCAAAGCACCCAACCATCTTCTCCACTCCTTTTTCCTTACCCTCTACTGAACTTTATCATCCCCATTCGCAAGGGTCTGTTCAGACTTTCCAAGGTGACAGTCCATTAATCTGAGTATACTAGCTCAGGCTCTCTACTGCATAGTAGCATAAACAGGGGGCCTCCTATAACCTGGCCAGTAGTGAGGATATCAAGCTTCTAAATAGGTATTTTCAGCAAGTGATATTGACTCACCTTGAATCACACCCCTTAGACAACCGTATAGTCAGCTATGCCTGGAATTTTCCTTTCATGACTCAAGAAAATGTTGCATCTCTCATATGTTTATTCTGACTTCTGAATATAGCTGTCCTGAATCCTAAATCCAGGTGTAATGTCTGAGATCACTGTCCTTAATTCTAATGTAGTTACCTAGAAATTCCTCCTAATCAGAACTTTTAAAATATACAAAATACACTTGAAACAAAAAAGACCATATAAAGAACCATCTAAAACATTTTAAAAGTGAAGTACACTAGCTAAATTCAATCTCCAAATTACAAAAATGGGAAAAAAAATTTTTTTAAGATCCTTATATCTGTTTCTTCATTTATACCACCTTGTGTGTTTATAGAAGAAATAATATTCAGGTACCTTTTATTTCCCTGGGATAAGGAAAGGAAATGCTAACCACAAGGCAGCCTCATGACTCATAAGTCTGTAACTGGTATTAATGAACTTTTAAAATGCTAATTTTAGTGCTTACCCCAACAGAGAGACGCCTTAGAGCAAAACCTCTCATTTCTTATCTGCTGAAAGCAATGTGTTTGCATCCCTTACAAAATAAAATGGTTGAAATGGGGTTTTTGAATGGTTTAAAGTTTCAAGGACTTCTCTTGTTCACAGTTATTCTTTTAGAGAAAAGAAATTTATAAAATCACATCCCTTAATGGTCCCTCTGCTTGAAAATGGAAATACTTCCCAATATGTTCCACTGTAGGAAAATCAAAAATAACATGTAAACTACAAATATGTTAGCCAATTGAGAATATTTATTAACTAAATAATTTAATAATAAAGAAAATGCCTAGTTGATTAATTGTTACAGAGTAAAAATTACAATAAAACTGTCTTGATCAGTGCTTTGCAGAAGCGCCATTACTGTCTGTGCAGTTGTTTAACAAGGATTTAATTGGAAAGATAAGTGAATGCACATTTAAAAGTATTGTTAATTTGCTTTATAATCACCCCATCCTTCACAGTATTGACAGCACAAGGCACAAACCCCTTTCTGCTTTACAAGTATTATTTTCCATATGTGCACAATAAATTCTGAAGCAGTAATTGGAAATTTTATGGGTTCCAACATACCTAGTATAGTGTGTTTAGAGGTGCACTCCTCCTTTATAGAGGTAACTCAGTTCTAGTTGTTGGAAGCAAGTGACAAATCCGACTTGTGTATTTTCCCCATTCACTGCAGACCACCATCGTATTTTGTCCATTTCCAGAAAAATTGCACCTTTTATATTTTATGTTTAATAAAGTCAGGATTGAGAAGAAGAAAAAATTGTCTGAATTATTTTCAACTGTGACTGTTTATACTATTTTCTTGAAAAGGTGAGTAAACAGTAGAGGTTCTAACTAAGGATGGTTTCTAGACTGTATGGCCATAGCAGAACACCATTTTCCGAAGATAGTTGCATCTGAACCTATTAAAGGAGAAAAGAAAAGGATAAAAGAATGTCTTCTATGCATGACCTCTATTTTTATAGCCATGCAGACTCACACACAGACACTCCCCTCACCTTCACACAGCCTTTAGAGTTTGGAATCATTTGGTCAAAATTCCAATCAGTATGGCTTTCAAAACTATGTGTATATAATGCCTCAGATTTCTAGGCTTTGCTGACCAAGCGTCCATTACCTAAAGCCCAGAGACCTTCTTTAATGTTGAGTCTAAAGCTGCTTCAGAAGCAGCTTGTTTGCTTAGTCCAATAGGGAGGGAGTTAGCGTATATTATCTATTTGCTAGTTCTGAAGGTGTGACAGACTCCAGGTTTTACTGCAAGAGAAAAAGTACAAAAATATGAGCCTCTTCTTAAAAATGGTGAACTAGAATTGAACCTATTTCAAAAGCAAGAATTGTCTATTATCTCTGGAAGATAAAGGCTGCCCACCTGATCTTGATGAGAGGGGCATGTCCCAAAAGTGTCTCAAGTCAGTGACACTAAAACTGTGAAAAGATACAGGAAACATGTGTCATGTCCTCCTCAGCCATGCCCCCATCTGCTAGAATTGGTAGAAATATCCTTAACTTTGGTTAACTGTAGTTATTTTTTTTTTCTGTGAATAGCAAGTGCCTCAACTATGAAAGCATAGGAATTCTTTTGAGGAAAAATTTTGTTAGAATCCTTTTTAGTATAAACCCCTTTGCCCTCTTGATAAAACAGGTGATCTCATATATCATCAGGAGGAAAAGTATTTTTATCTTTAGTTTGGCTATGCCTCTAAACCTCTAAGCCTCTCCCATTCACATTAGCTTTTATGCTTACAGTGTGAAATAGACATATACTGAGTTTCATATATCTAGAGATGTGCCAATAAATGCTAATAACCAACCATTAATAACAACTCACCAATCACATGACTCCCTTTTCATTTCTTTCTACATATGTGTATGAAAAAGAAATAAGAATAGTCTTTAAAGTATGTACACACGTGTGCCCATGTGTTCTCTCTCTCTGTATATATATATGTATATGTAATATGTGTGTGTATAATTTCTCTAGCAAAATTCTTCCACACTGAGTTTCACTCTCCCTACATGTATATGCGCTTGTGTGTAGTGAAACCATACACAGGCACACATGTGTGCACACTTTAAAGACTGTTTTTATTTCTTTTTCAAATTTCTCCCTTAGAGGCATGGATTTTAAAACCGTTTTTCTCTGGTGAGAGTGTCTTTGGGACCAAGACCTTGACATGCCCCATTACAGCTAGACCGAGCTGAAACGGGTGCAATAACAAAATGTCCAGCTGTCCTTTAATTAACTGAAATGAGGAGAATGTACTGTTTTGATGAGAGAACCAGGATTTTGTGCTGGATAATGGGACGACTCCATGTTTCTGTGCCTTTCTGCATATGACGGAGCCATGGGGTGCGGGAAAGCAACGAGGCCCTTTTATGCTCCAGTAGGGGGAGCTTTCTTCTCCCTACTGTACAAGCAGCATGGTGCATGTGTTTAAATACGCCATCCTAAAATGCAGACTTTTCATTTTCATTTTGCAAGTGGGAAATTTCGCTATGTGATGGGCACATTACTCTTCTTAGCGACACATTTTGTGCAAACTCATTTGGGAAAGAATAGGAAATTTAGAATACTGCCTTCATATTTCTTCTGGAAATGTTAGCCTGAATCCATTATTTCCAAACCTGATGAGGATTACAGTTCATTTGTATTTCACAGCAACCCATATTGTATTCTGTTTTGTGAAGTAAATAAGAGATGATACCATTCTAATAGTGCCTGTGTTTTGTTTTCCATATGAATAGTCCTATTCTGGGGGCAAGAGGGAAGGAAAAGGAAGCAGGGACTGGAGTACTTGATTTAGCCTTCTCTAGATGGAATATGTTATTCTGACAAAGAAGTGCCCTGAATTATTTTATAAATAATCTAAACTGGAGGAGGTGGAATATAAACTCACTTAGGTCACTGAGTACATCCATATTCAAATGACAATATAAAAAGCACTGTTCGGTAACACCCAAATCTATATCTCTTATTTAACAAGTTTAAAATACTCACGGACTAACCTGATTTGACAGCAGTGTAGGTGGATGCTTATGTGCCAATGAAGAAAATTCTTTATATACAAAATAATTTCCCACCATCATTTCACTGTGCCTGAAATGCCACAATTAGAAAATCAATTCATTTGACTCAGGCAGGAAAGGCAAATAATTTTACCTCTTATACTAAATACAGTTGACTGTTAGTGGCCGATTCGATGGCTGTGTTAAGAAAAATACTGAAGCATTGTCCCAAAGAGAATGAGTTCTGTGACCCATTAGTGATGTATAGCATAGGCATTATTTTTAAAGAAGAGTCTTAATATGTTTGCCACATATTTTCTGTTTCTTGGTTATGGTATTGGATTAATAAAATTTGATTATTAGAATGCAAATATCATATGAGTTTTATACATTAAAGAAAGGTAATGAACACAAATCTGTTTACCAGGCAGGATAGCATATATCGCCACATAGACCTCCAAGATAATACAGCAAAGAACAGGAAATTTTGGCAGAGTCAGAAGAGGGGAGGAGTATATGATAAAGAAGGAGGAACTCAGAAGTCCCAGAAGCTTAAGAGCAAAAAATGCCTTGACTCTAACAATGCGTTAGATGAAAAAGCCACTTAACAATTTTACTAATAAGACTAAGCCCTGTTTTACCCACTAACGAAATTCCCCCCTTTGGTATAAGGTATGACCAGATTAGTTTGGTTGACTCCTGTTCATTATGCAAATCATATATTGACTTGATTCCCACTGGAGTGACAGGAAGTCCAAAATGATCTTCCCCACAAGAAATGTTCCATCTCAGTTAACAATTTCAGCTGATGACCATATACACTGTCTTTCTGTCTATAAAATTTTCATTTAACTATGGATGGAACAAACCCCCAAACTGAGAGATAAAAGCAAATCAACTGAAATACAAAAAAATTAAAATGATGTATCTAACCACAGTCTTCCTGCTTCACTTTCACTTAGTTTGGGCTCAGGTTGATGAGATTTATTTTCATTAAGACACATTTGACAGACCCTGGAAAAAAAAAAAAGTTGAAACTACCATCTGCACAAGATCTCAATATTCAGGTTGTCTGTTGACTTTAAATATACTATCACCCCATTCTTTATATCAGCTAAAATATAGTTCCCTTCACTGGGGATAATGATTAAATGTTGACTTTCTCATTTATTGACATATTTTGGTCTCACTATATGAGAACGCAGCAGCTGAAAAACTCAGCACCATTAAAGAAACAAAAGAATGAATAAATAAGTACAAGTAAATAGGTTAGAAGTTTTTTTGATTTCAAGGAATAGAAGAGCAATCCCAATTGACTTAAAATTTTTTTTTCATGTAATTAGAAAATTCACAAAATAATCCAGATTCAAGAATGACTACAATTGGGAGCTTAAACAGCCTCATCAGGACCTTTTCTCTCTGGCTCCCTCAGCCCTGCTCTCCTCCACGTTACCTTCATTCTCAGGCTTCACATGGTGGCAAAATGGCTGCAGTATCTCTGGGTCAACATGGTCCCTGCTTTTAGTTCATCAGGAATCCCTTTTCTCTTTTGGTCGTTGAGTGCTAATGACCAAAACTGGCTCATGAACCAGTATTCCTGAATCAACTACTGTGGCTAAGAAAATCAGATGAGCAGATTGGCTTAGACAAATATCACGTGCTCCAGAATTGAAGGTAGGGATAGAGTCCCATCCAGGGATGCAGGAGAAGGATGCCGCCCCAAGGAAACTTGGTACACTAGGCCCAGGAGTAAGGTGCTCTCTACAATGAGTAGATGAACTTTCACTGGTAAGACAATGAATGTCATGCCATGGAGAATGGTGGGTGGAAGAGATGTCGGGCATCACGAAGCAATGCTCTTATCTTCAATCAGTCCTCAAACACACTGAACACTTTCTAGGTAAATTCATTCCACTGGTTGGGGAGCCTTTTTTAAATATGCAGTACTTGCTTTGGGAGATGATGTACACAAACTTAGCTGTAACTGATAGGTTCAGGAAAGGGGTAATTGCATCCTAGTTAGATTGGTTAGCTTGCTTCAGCATAAGCATGGGCCCTAACATGTTCTCAGCATTTAATTAATCTATAATCTTTGAAATGTTTTAAGAGTAAAATCTATATGCTTTCAAAGTACTTTAGGCTACCAACATTAAAAAGGAAAAAAAAGCACATGATTGTATATAAGCATATTGGAATAAAGATATATAAAGTTACAACATAGAGTATTAAAAGTGAGAGACTTAACCCTGAACCAGCAAAGGTAAATATTGGGAGAGTCAGAATGATGATGAAGAATTGTGTACCCCAGAACCAGGTTAACATATGATAACAAATACAGTTCAGCAAAAGGTCTGACAGAGTAGTGTTGAGATATTTGGTGACTCCAGGATGTCCAGAAATCCTTAATGACTCTCTAGACGTAGGTTAAGGTGATTTTTAGGTGACCTTTCTTGTCATTTTTAGTGGCATCTGTGCAGAAGATGCCTTCATACAAGAAGAGAAATTGTTTTTTGTTGTATCACAGACACATGACTAAGCATTCAAATATAATGCAAATAATTGCAAACTGATGTATCTAGCAGTTTAAAAATTGAATAAATAATTTAGCTTTTACACATGGGCAATCCTTGCTAAAAAAAACTACAAATCAAAGCCCTTCTATCTGAATCTATTTTGTTAATAGATGAGCTAATATGATAGGCATTTAATTGTATAATGTATTATTAGCCATTTTCTTTGTCATACCATTAACTTTAAATAGTATTAATATTTAACATTTCATAGTACACACTACAAAGTTCTTATTTTTTCCAGATGAACAGAAAATATGCATTGATAGTAAATCTCTTTAAAGTGGGTTTTAAGATGCTCAGTATGCAAAACCTGTTCCATTTACACTGTTTGATCAAAAATATTCAAAATGCCACAGCATAATAAGGCAAATGCTGTAAGATGACAATGATGCCAAAACTGTATTATGACTTTTGTAATCAAATACAATGTATGCATAATTAGGCATAATTATATAATTTGAATATTTAAGAGAGCATTTAAAATGTGATAGGAGGCATCTAAGTACATGGTCTTCTCAGGGATGGTTAAATCTGAGAGTATAAAGTTGAGATCCATATTTGTTATTGAATGGGCAATTCATTCAAACACAAGTTTACTAGAAGAAGACTTGTAGCTGATTCAAATCATAGGCACTATCTTGGCAAATCTGAGTCTGTTTGAATTTGACCTACCATGGTTTTCTCTCCTTGAGAAAACACTGTCAGTATTTAGTTATTTGAGTTAGGGTACCTTACTTCTCATCTCTGTGTGGGTCAGTTTGATGCTTTGTATTCTGTGCCCTTCATTCAGATCAGGATTCTCAGAAACATGTGCCCATGATCACGAGGGGAAACTGGACCAGAAGGAATAAATGGAGTGATAGATCCATCCCCAATTCCAGAAAAACTGCTCAAAGGATATGCCCCACTTGGAGGAAGTCAGCTAGGTATTTTGCCGAGAGAGACCGGTGTTGTAAGGCCACTTTTTAAATAGAGGATGAAGCTTGACTTCTTGTCAATAAGTATTTTGGAGGGGTGAACTTTTAAGTGAGCAATAGTTAAGGTTCCAAGCTTTCCCCAGCTCTCCCCATGCCGAGCTCCTCTCTCTAGTACCAGCACTGGAACAACATTTGTTTTATTAAGGAGAAACGCTGGGAGATGAGAAAAAGCTTTTTACTTCCAGTCTTGCCTAAACGTTCCTATGATCTGGATACAGAGCCAACAGAAGACTAGGTTGATGGCATATTCTAAAGTTAGAGAAGAAACTCAAGCAATTTTTTTTCTATTTCATATTTATTTAGTAGTGACTCAATCAGGGGGCCAAAGAGAGGTAAAAGTAATTGTCCCAACTCAGAATATTCAATATGTCAATTCTATCAGAGAGTTCTGTCATCGCAATTAAATAGGAAATGAAAAGACAAAATTTAACTAAAGATTTCCTGTTATCTGTTAGTACAAAAGCCAGATAAATTTTTCCAGAGTTCACTACATTCTCCAGAAGCTGACCACATCCTATTATGTTCAATCCATGCCCAAGGAGAATCTTATGCTCTTGCAAGGAAGTATAATTCATGCGGGCAGAAATTGGTATGTTTATTTCCACCTCTATGACTTGCTGGTGCCGATAGATCCTAGCTCTTTTGTTTTTCCTGAGATTTCCTTGCTTAGACCATTTTTTAAAACTTAGCTTAAGTTCCAAATTCTTTTGATAATTTCACCTTATTTTCTTACTCTTCCTCCTTTTATTTGTTTAATTAATATGTATATTACAATAATTAATGCCTTAAAGTAAGTTGCTCTATTTTCTAGGGTTTTTTCATTACATATATAAGTACATAATATTGATTGATATATGTAATTTCTCTTTACACTAATTCTGCACTAGATTCCTATCTCCCCAACCAAAAAGGTCTAGATCTTCATGAATAGAATCATATCATATCATATTCTACATTTTTTTTACCCTCAAAGTGCCCAGAAGAGTACTTGTGACATAATGGGTGCTCAATAATGATGGTGATAATGATAACTAATGTTTATTGAGCACTTACTATGTGCTAGGTACTGTGTGTGCCAAGTGTTTGATTGGCATATCAATCAATATCTTACTGATCATCACAGTAATCCTATGTAGCAGGTGCTTGTATCATTCGCATCTTCAGATGGAGAGATGAGGAATAGTGAGATAAGGAACTTGACTAAGAACTTGGAGCCGGTAAAGGGTCAAACACAGAGATGCTTAAACAGAGTCCATATTTTCGAGCATAGTTGATTGATAGATTAATTAGCTCCACAGAAAGCCGAAAGATGCAGCAACCAAGCAAAATCTATCCCAAAATACCATAACATTTGTTAGACAAGCTGTAGTTTTCTGTACCTTCACTTTACAAAGAGCTGTGCTCATGCTACTTCTGCTGGTGCGTAACTATGTCCCACTGCAACACTCCAGTCCTTCCCAGTATACACTTCCACCCCACAGCCCCACGAATGCCTGCAAATCCCTTGTTCATCCTTCAAAATCAACATAAAAATCATCAAAACTATCGCATCTCTGAAACTGCCCTTCCTCCTTTGGTCTTCCTCCATTTTATCCATGCTTTTTCCATAGCATTTAGTACTGTAGAGTCGTTTACTTATTTATCCGCCTTCCTCCACCTTCTCACTTGAAGAGCCTGAGTTCTGTGTCTCACCTTTGCCTCTACTACTTGGCATAAGGACTAGTGCACAAGTGATATAAATAAATGGGTCTGAACAGAGTTATTGCAAAACAGAAAAAAACTCAGTTTATTTATGCATGAAATTAACTGCTCCAATTCCAGAAATGGCACATTCTGAGCTCCCCTGGCAACTCCCCCAGCTTCCCATTCTCAGAATCTATGGCAGAGCAAAATTTCATCTTCAAAGACTCAAAACCTTCCAAGAATTGGAGCTTCTTTCACAATCATTTCTTTGGTAGGGAGGGGATTAGAAGGGATGAGAACAAGGCCATTTCTTTCACTGAAAGTCATTAGATTAGATTAGATTACACATCTAAAGACTCTGGAAAGTGGTAACTGCCATTTAGCATTCCTTCATTTCATGTGTTTATGATGCAGTTGAGTTCTTGCTTCTGCGTGCTGAACAGCCTTATTTGAGTCTAACATTGGATGTGATATGAGACATGCACATCTTTTACATTAGTAAGGCTTTATATTTCAACCCATCGTATCTTGCATCTATGTGTTTGACAGCTGGTGTCTTGCAAGGCAATGACCAGTAAGAGGCATGATTGCACTAAATTGGAAGCATGAGGCAAAGGGGTGTGTTTTTATTAGGGGGCAGGGAAGGAAATTTGAGGGTAGTGGGTTAGAAGAAATCATCCACAGATGCCGATCTCTGTCCGTTAGTGGATGGGATTTTTGAATTGTGGTAATTCCTGTTTCTGTGACAGTTCATCAAAAACTGAGGGCACCACGTTTGAAAATTACCCATGGTTTCACTTCCAAACTAGATGCAGACTCTGTGCCTTTGATTATTAGAATTATTCAACTCAGTAGGGCAATGGAGAGGGGCATGGGTAAATACTAAGCCAACTGATATTCTATAAGAGATTTGTTACAGAAGCACAAGGCAGCAGAGCAAACCCCATCACTTTTTAACGACCATTATCTATACACACAGCAGCAACCGATGAGCTCATCAAAGCAACAATTTGGAAGTTCATTTCTCTCCTTCAGAAATGTCTATGTGGGTGAGGGGCCATCACACTGAGAAGATGTAAACTTTTCTCTGTTTTTATTAAGCATTTTTAGATGAATTGTGGAAGCAACTCAGCAAATGTCTCCGGATTTCTCTCTTCTCTCCAAAACTTCTTTTATAAAAGTGATATAAAAGACATCTTGTACCAGTTTGCCAATGGGTGAGGAAGAGACAGCACTTCAAAACCTTTTCATGGGTAACACCAATTTGATAGTTCCTTTAGCAAAAGCTAAACTTCAAAAGCTGCTTTCCTTTCATTCCACCAAACACTGAATGGGGTCAAGTTCCAACTTTCTCTTCAGGGATAGAGAGCGCTCAGGTGGAGGATATGTGGAAGAGGAGAGGAGAGCCATGTCCACTGTAACAAAGTTGTTCCTTCACTGGTCTTGTGTAGAGAGAGCTCTGCTCCCCCTGTGCTGAAGGGCATACGAGTGTCATTGCAAAGAGACGGGACTTAAACTGTAAGAGGGCTTTCAAGAGAAGCGAGCTGCTGATTCACATAGGAGCACGTCAAAGATTATTTAAGTGGCCAGTAATATAAACATCATGCTACTAACACTGAACAGTTTATCACATAAATATAATTGTCTTCTTTTAGAAGAATAATAAAAGCTGAATCCATATGTTACGTATTATTTAAAATTGTTCCTGCAAGATGTATTAGTCCCACAGAAGAAGCAATTCTTCCACCAGAGGGGACAGCAGCAGTTTTATTATATCACATTGTCATTTGTTTAATTTGTTTGTTCCCAGTAGTAGTTTCACAGATTTTTATGAACTGTTACTTTTATAGAAAGTCAAGTTACTCATGATGGATGTTGCTTGCATTCATTTAAAAAAAATTGAGTCAGAAAGGTAGAAGGCATGGATTTACTTAACAGAATCTGTTTAAAACAATGTTTCTGAATTCTTAGACAAATCGAAAATTAATGTAGGGAGTTAGGTTCTGTTAGGCATATTTCTAAGATTTTTGTCTGAGCTTATTTAAACATGGAGATCAAGTTAAAGCTCAGATTGGAAGACCTCTTGTGAGCAAAGATAAACTAGCAATTCTTATATTTAGAAATAATTCTGAATAAAAGATGTTCTCCAATGATTTTTTTTTTTTTGGTACTGGTTACTTCAAAATACTCATTGTATTTACTTAAAGTCAAATGTCTACTATTTATTTTTAGGCATTTTATTGGTTGAGAAAACTAGTTTCTTCTGTCATTTCTCACAATTTCAACTAAATCTCTTTTTTTATTATTATATATTAAGTGAGATGTTTCTAGATAAATTTGAAATTTTAAAATTGAAACATGATTTGTATTCTCCATTCACTGATAAATTCAATAAATACAATAAGAGAAAATGTCACCTAGTAGTTACCATTCTCATTTTTTTGAACTGCTGAATATGCTTTCTGTTGAACTCAGATCTTTGGAAAGGAGTGTCATGAAAGTAAATCTCCAAAACAACTTGAATAAAAACTATTCCAACAGTGTAGACACAAGGCAACAGAATCAGCAGTACATTCCAAGTCTTCCAAATATCAAAGTATGTGAACATTCACAATCTATTTACTTGCAGCATCCTGGTAAACTTAAAAATCTAGAAGAAAATAGTAATGTTATTGCAACGTAATGTGGACAATTAGAGCATTAAAAATCTGACAGTATAGACACACAGCACATACCTCCTGAAGCCAATGGAAGTCAAGCTATAACTCAGCAAGGCAATCTTTATGAATATAAATAACTTGTCATACATCTTTTACTCTCAGTTGCAAGATTTTTAAATCTAAATACCCGAAAATTTCTGGAAATGAAATATGATCAGATCAGAACAACTGGCAGGTAAAATCTGTAATTCTGTATATCAAATAATTTATATTTGGCTTTGGAATATCTTGCAAATATCTTTATATTTGTATTTTACTTTTTGCTATGAAAACAATTTTACATTTCCTAAGCATATTAATAAAAGCACAGAGAAATGGATCAGAAACATTCTGGGTGTTAAGAAATCATCCTGAGATTTTAAAATGTCCTTTTTAATGTAGACAAATGCAAGATAAATCCTACAGGAGGTTCACAGTTCCCTAGACTGAAACTAAAAAAATGTAGAGACTTGCTTAACCCCAGACCTTTTCTTTATAATTATTTATTAACTGAATAAACAATAAGGAAAACACCTTAGCCCTGATCCAATGCAGCTATGTTGCTGTTTGTTAAAAGGATATTTAACATTTTTGTATTAAAAATTTTGTAAATTGAATTACCAAAATTCAAACAATACAAAAATAGACAAAGAAAAATTTTAAATTCTCACCTAGTCACTCCATGAATACATATCTAAATACACACATGTATCAATATGTTAATACTCAGTGAATAACATTCAAGATGGCTCTTGATATTTTGATCTAAACAGATAGATAAAAATATGATTCTGGCACAGTGGTTATTCTTTAGTAAAATATATTATATTTAGTGTTACTTGAATTTTAAGAAGAAAAAGGAATTTAAATGAGCTTGAAAGAATGGCTAAAATCCAAATAAATGTTTACTTGACCCAAGAACTATTAGCTCCTAAAGGATAACTTAAGAAAAATGTTAAGAATTTGAAAGCAAAAGAATCATTTCCATTTTAAACCAAATCTTTTGTTATTCATTTATGAGGAAATTAGTACAGTATTCTTCCTTCCAGATGGTCTTCCAATTTATTTAGGATTTTATTATTGACAAAGTTAATAGTCACATTTGTAATCATTATCCTGTTGTTGTTTATACTTAATTCTATGCTGCAAAGGAAAAAAATGCTCACACCTAGTCATTTTACCAAGTTTTCTCCATTCTCCAGGGCTCTATTTAAACTTTCTGTTTATCATATTTCATCATCCAGTTTCATTTTCAAGAAAGGATCATGAGTAGGTTACTCTCAGGTTTCTGAATGAATTTCTCTGAATTTTGCATATCTCTTCATCTGGCACTGGGTACTGCCATGAAGTATTCTGAAACCAATCTTTTTTTCCCCTTAATGTGATTTACCTGTGCTGCCTAGAAAACCATATGGCTTTGTATTTATCCTTAGATTTTAATAGCCCTACCAGGATATATTAGATTAGTCATTCTGAATCAGTGTTTTCCTAGAAATAAGTGTATTTATTCAGTAAGCAAATGTAAATCCTTTTCTACTTCCAAAATGTTTTCTTCTATTACATCTTTAATTTTTTTTCCTGTTCCATTTGGTCTTTAATCTTCAAGAGCACTAGTTTTGTCTTTATATTATAATCACCTTTATTCATATACATAAAATTTTTCATAGGTATATTTTATGTACTTAATCTTTTCCTTTTCATTTTGTATAATTCTAGGCTGTATGTCATCCTGTGTTTTCAATTATACATATTCAGTTTTTCTTCTACTTTGACATTCTTAGGGTTTGTTTTTTTTTTATTCCACTTATTTCCTGAGCTCTATCAACTCACTTTTCCTTACTTTGAGTACTTATAGCTCTTTAAAAATATTCCCTCTGATAGATTTCATATACATAATTTCTTTACAACTGTAAATAACTATTTGTCTGAACTCTCCTGGTTTCTTAAATAATTCCTCTTATGATTTATATCCCCCGTCTTTTTATTCTTGTCCAATCAGTGATACCTTGGTGCTTCTTTAATCCCTACTTACTTTTTCCTGATTACTACTAATCCTTGAATCAAGCCATCTAATCTCTCTTCCTCTCTCTCCCCCTCTTTCCCTCCCCCTCCCTCAGCAACACAGCTCTGTGTGTTGAAACCTGGAAATATCTTCTCCTCTCTTTCCTTCACGCATCTTCCTCTTTGGAACTCTTCCTAAGCTAGGCAACTGGGAAATAAACAGTGAAATACTTTTGCCTCTGTGCCACCTTCCTTGACATTCTGTGGTGTAAACTTCTAAGCTATATCCCTACTCACAAGATGCACCCATTCCATTCCCATGTGGGACTCTAATCAGATCATCAGATATCATGCTCAACAGTGTGACGCTTTAAAGGAAGCCTCTTTCCTATTCCAATTCTGAAGTTTGTATCTGCTCTTGTTTTCTCTCCTCATTTTGGTATAGAATCCATAGTATTTTACAGAACACATGACTGTTTATGGTTTGAAATTCTGGCTATTTTTGTTTTATCAAAGATTGATGGTTTTTGCTATGAGTGTTACTGTGGTTCCCTGTTTTTCCAGCCTTTATTGCTTTTGGTATATTTTTAAAGCACTCAGATGCTTTTTAAAGGAAATAATCTAATACTCAAGTTCCTCTGGACTTTTGAAGTTTGTGTCATTGTGTTTTATCTATATTCAAATATTCCTGAAAAACATCTCTTTCTTTCCAATGAATTAATTTAAACAAATCAAATATACTACTCTTTCCCAAATCCCTCTTGTTTTAGTTGACTTTATCCTTCCCAAAATGAAGGACAGAGATCTTTCTTTCCTTTGTCTTCCCTCTTTCATAGCAATTTCTGTGTCTGAACTGAACGGAGACATGTAGACATCCCTGATGGGATAATAATTTTGCACTATGATCAAACTTATTATTTGACTTCCAAAGCACACCATAATTTGTCATTTCATTAAACTGACATAAATATTTATTAAGCATTTTTTAAGAGACAAACTCAAGTATTAAGTGATAGAAGTGTGGGAAAGAAGCCTCCTTTTCTAGTACCTCAACTTGTAGATCCCTTTCAACAAATCAAAAACCTTTCTCTTAACTGGGCTCACCTTCCTTAGAAGGCAGTTTAGCAGTATTTTGATTTTACTCAACCATAACCACTTAGGATTTTAGCCCTTCTCCTCCTTCCCAAACAGCTTATCATTATGAAGAACCATATGCTACCTCTTCTCCTAAGAGAAGTTCTAGTAATATAAATTCCCCCTGCTCATTATATTTTAAGTGGCATTTTAGAGTCCTTTTGGACAAGTGCTCTGGAGCACCAATGGTACCCTCTAGATAACCCCCTTCTGCTCTCTACCCTTTATCACATTCTACAACAGTCATCTCAGTTGCTCTAAGTATTTACGTTTTCAAGTTATTTGCCTTCTTCTAAATAAATTGGAGAAAAATCAAGTTTTCCACAAAAAAGTCACACTCCATTGCATCTCAGTTTGCTGTTATGAGCAGAAGAAAGAAATGTAGATTTCTAGTTAATTAAATTAGATGTGTGCATCCTGGCATACCCATAAGAAATTCCCCACCAAGAAATACCACCTGTACTATGTCGAACAATAAATGATACTGGAACCTGTTCTTTTCTGCCCAGTTTAATTCTTTTCCTTTCTGGCTTGGATATGTTTCCAATAACCTTTAATAAATTTACACTTATTTTTGTCCTCCCCAACCATCTGCCATCTTTTTACCTACTTCCTGAGTCAAGACTTTACAAAGACCTTAAAGATCCCTTTTTCTGGTTCCTCATCTTTATTTCACCTGCTGAACTAGGCTGGAGAAAGTTCAACTTTGGGCCCTCTTCTCTACTCACTCCTTCCTCAGAGAACTTGCAGAGTTCAACTGTCACTTGCAATCAAATTATTCTCAAGCCTGCATTTCTATACCTTAATACCCACTTTTCAACATTTCATGAGAAGTGAGATTTTCTTCGCCTGAAAATATATCTCCATTTAAGTGGCACTAGTCACTGGAATGATAAGGAAACTTAATCTCTGTTCTAAGAAATCTGCTTCCTCTGCATACTCCACTGCCTACAAAAGTTGACTGCTCTTACTATGCTAAGATGACAAGTTTGAGTCATTTCTAATATTTGCTTTTTGACTATCTCAACCACTACAGCTTTAACAAGATTTCTTGAACATTTATGTACAGGCATGGCATGATACGCCTTACAAATATTATTTCATTTCATAATCTCAGAACATAAAGAGGTGGACATTAATTACTAACACAGTTATACTGATAACGAAGCTGAGGCTTAGTGAGGTTAATTTGCCTAAGGACACACAGCTAGAATGTGACAGAGCCAAGATTAAAACCTGGGATTGATGGAATCTAAAGTCAACATGCTCTTAGTAATGATGCACATTGTTGTCTTGAATTCTGTCTCTCTCTAGGTCTAGGGTAGGCTTCTTGAGTCTGCAGTCACTTTCCTTTAACAAATATGAATTGAATGGCTATATGTCCCAGGCACAAGGCAACAGAGTATAAAAATAAATAAGATGTGGTCCCTGCACAGAGACTTTGGGGGCTAGTGAAAAACAGTGAGACTGAAGCTTGCTGCAGGGGTGAGCGTTTTTTATGAGTTGGTGAGTATTATTGTTGCTATTTCAAATAGTTAACTCTTAGTAGTTAACATATATATTTTTTTCTCTCCCTTTATTTCATACCTATTGCAGATGAAAGTCTCATTTGGGGACCTTTTCTGAAAAATGGAAAGCGAAGCCAAATGGATTGGAGAAGAGGATACTCTGGACAGAACAGAAGTTGGTAGGAAAGGGTTAGTAACAAAAACAATTGATAAAGTAATTGAGAACAGTGAGGTGGACAAGTTCTCATTTTGTAATTTATGTTCTCCTCAAGAGCTATTTGTTCACAAAAAAATAGGCATCCAGTTCAGGGCTTCTCCTAATGATGACCTATGTGAGTTTGGAATATCATATATTCAGGAGCTTGAAAAAAATTCTTCTTGTAAATTTTCCAAAGGTATCCATTTGGTGTACCGTGTCCACCTCGCTGTTCACGATGACTTTATTAATTATTTTTGCTGCTAATCTTTTCCTCCCAACTTCTCTTCTTTCCAGAGGGTCCTCTTCCCCAGTCCACTTGGCTTTGCTTTCCATTTTTCAGTAAAGTTACCAAAACATGTTGACTAAATCCTAAGATTAGATTGTGACAATCAGCGCATTTCATTTCTGGGCACGAAATAATATGTGCTTTAAAATGTGAGTTCTGGAATCACAGTGCCCTGAGGTGAATTTGAGCCTTGTTTTGTAAAGTTGGCACAGCCTTGAATAGGTTAAAACATTTCAAGACTCTGCTCCTTCAATTATAATATAAAATTAATAATACTTGCTACCTTATGAAGTTCTAACATTAAAGGCAAATGAGATAAATGGTTATTATTATTATTTTATTATTATTCTGCAAGTGTTGCTGGGATAAAATTTCTTGTAACTCTATTTTGAGAAGGATTTGTGTTTGAAGAAACTTTCTTTTACCACTTTACTTTGCCCAAATAAAGGAGCATTGCCCACTTCTCTGTTTCGAATATTATTTATTATATTCAGTATTTCTTAGATGAAATGTTCTTTCTGAATGATAATCAGATAGCATTCAGCAACTCCCTCTTTGAATTTTTTCTAATGCCAATCTTACTGTATCCTAGTAGAATATATGGAAATATTTGTTTATAAAAAATTCATTTTTAAAATCAATATATAATTCTGATATAACTGGATGAGCTTTTATTTTTCCAGATATTTATTACTTTGTGTGTGTTTAACTTCAGTAAGAAATTGTAGTATCATTTTGGAAAATCTCCAGTCAGACTCTGGTCTTTGCCTATGATGTATCTGGTTTTATTTAACTGAAATGGGGGAATTGAATACTTTTAGATTTTTCTGCTATTCTTAGTTGACTATTTGACTTTCATTGTGTCACTCTGTAAGAAACCTTGACAAGTTAAATTTATCCACACAGAAACCTGTAGTTAGGAGACCTGTGAGACGACTATAATTTCCTTCCCATTAGTTTCAATGAATTCCATGCACGTGAAAGAAAACATGGAGAGTCAAGTCTGGAGCCCTGCGTTTCCCGTTGTGCAGGTATATTGAGGAGAGAGATATAGTCCAGGTCTCCTTGCATTGTTCCTCTGCTGCACATTACCCTTAATCCTCCTTTGAGCAAATACAGACTAGAGCAGCTATGCCAAGAATCGGAGACTTAACTCTTTAAACATGATGGGCCTATAGACACGTAGCTTACTCTTTGCACAAAATCTGCGAAATAGTTAATATATAAATGTGAGTGTCTATTGTAGCCAATGGGAACCAGAAGAACTGAGCTGTAGCCAGCATTTATTTTAGCATCATTTTTGCCATCTGGATTCTTTTGTGAGGAAAGAAACATTTGAGGGGAATTGCCTTTGGTCACCAAGGTGATTTGACTTTCTTCCCTATTTATATGTTAATCATCCCTAAGGCACCATTGTTCAAAGTTCCATAAAGAGGCACTTTTTTCTACTGCTTTGAGACTTTAGGTAGTTTGGAGATCTTGAATAGGATGTGGGAAGGTACATCAAACATTCTGTGGACAAAGCAAATTGGTCTATATATGTAAAAGTTTTAACTTAACAATTTAACCCAGGTGAAGAATCATGCAACCAGTCACTCAGAGAGGACCAGTTAGCCTCTCATCATCATAAACCACATGCCATATGATACGGCAAATCATTTGGAGATCAATGAGCAAATTCAAAATCTTGGCCACATACTGTCCAACTGTTTTAGGTACTGATTCAATCCGTTCCTCAGCATTGAAGCAGAAAACAAAACTATTATGAGAGCCCAGAAATCGTAATTTCTAGTCCTCTCTGACCTGTGGCAAAGTAGTACAATTCAAAGGCAATAGTCACAAATGTTTTAAAGGTTAAAACTTGTGAAGGCTGGCAATCGTATCTGGGAATCATGCATTTCATTCTTTTGTTAGAGGGAAGACTTAAATCAGTATGGTTGAATTTATTTTATTGCCATGTTTATAAGATTCAGAACCAATGGGTATTTTATGATTATTGTAGGAGCAGATAATGTTTATCTCATGTGAGACCCCTTTAATAATAATTAATTAAATCTCCTGTCTGAATAAGGGGTTTGAGGGCTGCAGTGGGCAGTGAGACAAAGTCTGTGGGATCCCCAGCCATAGAATATATTATTTTTAAGTATACTAAGATAAAAGTATTTCTTGAGTACTAACTCCTGTAATATATAAAAGAAATACCCACAAGTAAATCTCTTGTAGATCAACAATAAAATAATAGATCGGCAAGTACAAAAACTGTAATTCATACAAAATATTCTTGAGCTATTCTATACACACTAAAAGAATAATTGGAATGGAAATGAAAAATACCAGTATATAATTCTAAATATTCACTCCCTAACAGTCTTAATTGGAAATTGATACCTTATTTAACTCTAGAGCAGGAATGTGTGATGTTTAAAGATTAAGAGAAAATTATAAAGTCAGAAGGTAAATGTTAAAATACATATATGTACATGCATGTGTGTGCGTGTGTAGATGTATTAATCTCATCATTAAAAGGAGGAAAAAAAGCCTTTAAAGTTTCCATTATCCATTATGTCAGGTAGCAAATATCTTCTCAATGTAACTCCAGACATTAAATCTGTCGAGAGGAATGCTGTAAAATAAATGTCTGGGATACCTTCATAAACAAAAATCTTATTTCCATAATTCATACAGCTGGCTGGCATTTATTGGCACGTCAGGTGCAATGGGGACATTTCAGGAACATTAACATGTACAGCATCATTTGTCAACAAAGCAACAATGTAAGCAAATCGTTCAGAACTCATACAGATTTACAGCTTTCTCTGCCAGCTGCTAATTACGGTGTGCTCGGCCTATTTGGTATGGTCTTTTTATTGGAAAATGACAAAGGGGTTATAGTATCCCAGTTTGGAATATAGATGTGGCTTTTAGTAATAATATGAGTGTAATATGACCATGTAGCTTGGAGTTGTGATCCTGTTTTGCTGGTCTTATAATTGATCAGCTTTGATTGATGAAGGACAAAGAGAAATTCACAGCCTATTTCATTTCTGATATAAGTAACCTCTAAAACAAAGGGAAAACAGAAAAAAAATTATCAAAGACTATGTCATAGCAGTTTTCAACGTTTTCCCCTATGGAACATGACACATAATATTTACCTCTCAAAGAAAAGCTTACGTGTTGATTGCTGATGGAGCAAATGTTACAGGAGCCTGTGCATTTCAGAATTCTAGGTTGTGCTTTGAACAATCAGGAAGCCCTTTTACAAATACGCTTAAATAATGTTAAGGTTATGACATAAGGAGGCAAACGTCAGCAGCGTCAAAGTTAACATCTATAATCACCTCCTGTTTAAGTTGTTCAGTTTTAGGAAAGGACAACAGCTATGCAAGAAAATGATGGAATGCCAACTCTACCTTCCAATTCCCTGGATTGTGTCAAGATAGATGATAATCCATAAAGTGAATAGTGGTGCTGCCTTCATGTCCACGATGTACATTCATATTTACAGATGCAGAATGGCTTCTTTTCAACCAAAATATAAAAAGTTAAATTGATAAATACGTATTCAAACATTATTTAGATTTATCCCATTCTCCAACCTTATTAAAGCCCATTAAATTCCAGCGTGAATAGATTTGACATTCAGCAAATCAATTGCTGTCAGAGCAGCTGACTTGACCAGACATTAAAATATTTTAAGCGTTGCTGGCATCATATCTTCAGAGAAGAAATGTAGTGAGGCATCCCTAGAGCTGGCAATGGAAGGCCAGAGATGACTGACTGGATTCAATGTACAGTATGAGCATTGTCTCATATTCCTGTGAATGAGGATTTTAACTTCAGAACAGTTTATAGATAAATGGAGTCCCTCTATTTTTACATAATCCTCTAGTGGAATGCTTTACAGTTTTCTCTTACACATTTGTCACTTTGTATTTTGATTGTTGGTATAGAATTCCTAAAAACAAAATATATTGTGTTCCTTATTGCACCTCCAATGCCTAGCACTGCCTGGAACACAGAAGGTACGAAATTAAAGCAAGTCGAATGAAAAGGACACAGACATGCATGAATATTGAGGCAGCCTTGAGAAGACTGTGATGAAGCAGAAATTTCCTTCAACATTTTGTCGAGTCCTTTTCTTCAGGATATCTTCTTCTGAATCCTCTGAGAAGCACACTTCCCATGTATTTTTCTCTCTTTTTCTCTTCTTATAAAACCTACTTTCAGAAGAGTATCTGAAACCCACCAATATTAAGATATAAAGTATAAGGAATCTTTGAAAGTACTGTCTTTTTCAGGAGAAATTAAATTCTAACCAACATTCATTTCTTAAACTAGATTGATTCTTAACTTGAGGATTTAGACATTCCTTTTATGTAAAGAAGGATTTTTAAGGTGAGGATAACATTTTGATTTCCTTTAACAGACAGACAATCTCAAATTTTGCCCAGACCATCCCTGTTTTGTGCCAAGGGAGGAGGTGATATTGACTCTCTTCTTCAGGATTATGTGGCACCCAGATTATACTAGGAATTCAAACACAGTCCCTAGAATGGAAATGCGGCTTTGCTAAGGAAAAATGCTATGGTCTAATTCTCATTGAAATGAAAATTTGGGGTTGAGTCAATACGAAGAGAAACATTTAGATTGCTACATCTGAGTAGTCTTTTCAACTCGTATTGTCATTTCCCGTGTGAAGCAAAACTTTCTACTGAAATTAGAAACAAACAAGAGCCTTTGTTCTTTACTGTTCAAAGAATGCTAAAACTTTCAGTTCGTGTCATAACAACTCCAGAGAAATGGGGTGGATGGAATTATATCATCTGAAAGAGAGGCACAATAATTATTTGAATAAAAGTCACCATTTCTGAATCTATTTAACTTGCCTAAAATAAAATGGTTACTTCTGAAAGTAAATTCCTTACATAAAAAGTAGCATTTGTCTTAACCTTTACTCCAAATTGTTGTCCTTATTTTTATTTAGAATAATTAAGCCAATTCTTTAGAATATTCTGTATCATCCTTTCAAATAATTTAGGTTGCACTAATTAAGGATCCATATATACTTGAGATAGAATAGGTTGATGTTTACCTGTTTATTATACAAAAAGTCTTCAAAGAAAATAGCTTCCAAAATTCCAGGGACATGTTTAAGCATTCTTAATTACTTTTAGAAGTATTTGTTTATCTTCACCAAAATGATATTCTAACTATAAAACCTTCGTAACTAATCATTAACTCAGAGCCTCTAAGGAATTCCACCAAGAACCATTTATTATCCTCAGTAATACATAATGATGCTATTTTAAATGATATCGAAGTCAACCATAATTTTATTTCTCACTAATTTAAATAGGTGTCTCTTTTTCTTTTCCTCTTCCCACCCCTCCCTCCAACCACCAGCTTCACCCCACAGTAATACACGCCTAGTATGTATACTGAAAACATAATGATATAAAGAAGAAATTTTGAGAATTAATTTACAATTTAGGAAATGTGGCAGAATCCAGGACTTCTCTTATATTCTTATTACTTGTTCACTGATTTGGTTAAATACAAAATATGATAACTAAGATATAAAAATATAAAATTGATATTCTTTTGTAAGAGCTATGAAATAATTATTATTTATGGATTATATTATATATAATCTATATAAGCCTACAGATCTTAATTTGGGTGCAGATTCAGATAGAAAGTCTACCTTTAATCCAGTTTATATGGAAATGCCCTCATGTGGCCTTTCTAGAAGAAAGGAGGGGGCCAATCATGAGAACCACCCTTGTCCAGCTTTCTTTCAAAATATTAGTCAGCAGCTTGATAAGAGGGAGCATTTAATCAGCTCAATAATTCCCTCCTTTTGTTCCCTTCCCAAATCTAATTTAAGGGAGAGAGAGACTTTAATCTCAAAAGGTAAATATTTAACTTAAAAAGTGGCACAGAAAAGTGGAAAAGATAGCTTTGATAAGTAAATAGCATTTTCTTACAGAAAAAAACCTAACATTCAAACTAATAGTATATGTCTATATTTTTAAGATCTGTAGCAAAATAGAAACATTCTCTAGGAAGCAAATCCGAGCGTTTAACATCTACAGACTCTCTTGTAAAGATGTTGTAAAGATGTATTTCAGGAAGAAGTTAAATTATCCCAGCAGGAACATCTGAAATGTTAGAAGAAAAGATTAGCAAAGAAGCTAAACTTGTGGATAAATCTAAATACACTGTGTAAAACAACGAGAAATTGGTGGTGTGTAAAGTAGATGTCTAGATACGGATAAAACCTTGGTCAAAAATAGTATATAAAGTGGGTATGGGAGTAAACAAAGTTAAAAACTTCCAAGATTTTCAATAATTATGGAGGGACAGGAGGCTGTAGATTGCATTACGTGTTGCACAGCCGCATTAGCTGGAATTTGGCCACAGGGAAAGAGCTTAGGAGCGGAGTTGGATCAGCCACACGATGAGATCAGCCACACCTTGTATGTCTCTTTATCACATCCTGCTTATCTCCCACAGCAATGAGCACCTTACTCTTTAAAAAGAAATTTTATTTTATTTCTGTTGAGGACAGAAGGTGTGTTACCAGAAGATGGAGATCCTAAGAAATACACTGGATAGAAGGAGAGCAGAGGTACATTTCTCAGGGCTGAAAACTAAACTTGAGAGTCTTAAAGAGAAGGAGGTCTATGCATTTTCTTAAAACCCAAACATCAACAGCAGACAGGAATACAAATGATGTATTCTGGAAGGAATGTGAACTATTGAGAAAATTATTTGTCTATTCACAGAATGCCAAACATCTAGATGCTTCCACTTGGGAGAACAGCAACAAATCACTTTAATAAACATGGACATTTGAATGGTGCTGTTGCTCTCCGCAGAGATAGCCTAAGTAATTTCCTACCAGCGGAGAACATTGTACTTTGAAAAACATATGTGCACCTGTAAGTTCCTATTAATGCACGTTGCTTTCAAAAATAAATTTGAGCATGAGCCATTTGAATGTTTCGTACTTAGGAGGGGAAAAATGACTCTGGTGGTAAAAAGAAAACACAACGAAAAAATTGTCCATTTGAAACAAATAATAAATGATAAAGAAATGAAGGCATCACTACCAAAACCAGAAAAATATGCCCCCAAAACCAGAAAGTACTTTCCATCCAAAACCAAATGTCTGATATTTTCATATAGTTTGCATTCATCAGTGTTTCCAGTCTAGCTGTTGAAGCCCTTTTCCATTACTGCTGATGGACATGGTTCACTTTTCTCCCACTGTCTCTCTCTCTCTCTCCTCTCTCTTTTCAGTTCTGCTGTTTCTTATCATGTGTATGTGCCTCAGTGAGTTTTAAATGGCTAAGCTGTTTGCTTAGAATTCAGGTGTTTTTCTTAGCAGATGATTTCAAGCTGAAGCTGGTCCTTTCACATACTGTTGAATTCCAAATGTCCCCCTAAAACATAACCATGAAAGTAATTTCTTTCCTATCCTCATCAACACTTCAGATAGTTAATAGCTGCAGGCACATGTTATAAAAGAAGTTGCTGAAGAAGGGAACTTGAAGTGAATTTGGCATAGAGTCATGGATGGTACTAAACACATGGATGAAGTTATTTACTTAAGATTTTTCTCGTCGGCCTGATTTGGCTATATTTTCAAAATTGACACATACTAGGCTGTAGACTTCTATTTTCACTAGCTGAGAAACAGAATGATTGCAGACTTTTGCATGTTATGCATTTTTAAATATCACCAAGTTAAACTTAGATTTTGATTCCGTGCCCAGCACCCAGTGGAAAAATCTCCATCTTCAATAGTTCCTATTATCTTTTGGTCACAGGGCCACACACTGTATTTCTTCCATGAGTAAAACTCCCACTTGGAATTCCAAGCATTGCATAACCAGAGGAGTATTCATATTATATGTAACTCAGTCAACTTTCATATCCAAAACAGACATTTTATCCACATGATATTCTTTTCAGCAGTTAAAGCTCTTAAAATCATGGTTCAGAATGGAGCCAATGTTTAATTCATTTAACAAATATTTATTAAACACCTACTTCTACTACTGGTATCACAAATTGACTACCACTTTACGTAGTTCTTCACCGCTTTAGATTGCTTTTACAAGCCTCACCTCATTTAATTCCCCTGTGAAATTGTCCACCATATTGAAGGATCTCACAGTTCCGTAAAGCAGATTAAATCAATTGCCAGGAAAACTGACCTTTAAAGCCCTTGTCTATAGTGAATTAAATGGTACTGGCCAATGTAGTATTTAGATGGTTTTGGTGAGCTGGCGAGTGATCTTGGGTAAAATATTCATCTGCACAAATTTACATTTAGTTTTTATTGTATTGTATTCTTTTTGTCCCAATAGAACTTTTTTTGAGGATTAAGAAACTTGCACATAAAATAGTTTTAAAATGCCACCTATGTGAATGACATATCTTGAAGCATGGCATATTTAAAATATGACCTATTTTTAAAATGTTACCCATCTACATTGTGAGCTAAATTTGAACCAAGGCCCATAGTTTGCCAATCCCTGTACTAGAGCACTAGCTCTAAAAGTTCGGCTGGAGAACATGAATGGCTATAGACGGCCCAGACTGGTCTTCATGGCTCGAATAGTATAATTGCTGGATTCGAAGGAATCTCAACAGTTTATCTGACTTACTCACTAAACATGATTCAGTTTCTCTTTATATCTTTGACATTTATTTTAAAATGTGGTAGCCTGTATATTTGTTTCAATTTCATGAGTTTATAATATTTTGCTGACAGCCTGCACTGGTGTCTCTTCAAAATCTTTAGTTTCCTTAATCTTAGAACGTTTCATACCAAGGGAAGTTAGAAGTAGAGATAAGCAGAAAAAGGCAATAGAATAAATTTTTTAAATGAGTTCTGTTTTCTCTGATACAGCTAGTATTCATAAACCTTAAAAATTAGCATTAGCCAGTAATCAAGCCAATGTCGCTAGTTTCAAACACCCAAGGGAGGAGGCTGCCTAACCACAGGGCTTGACCATTTAAAACCTGAGCTGTGTGATTTCTCTGGTAAAATGAGTTGGAGACTTTCAGTTTTCCTCTATTAACTATTTGTCTTTTAGATCTCAATCATGAGAACATAATTGAGCATTTTTACTTCATCTGCTGTTAAAAATTTTGTATGATGCAGGATTTGTTCCATCCTAATTCTTAAAAGCCTTATTTCAAACCTAATTCTATTAATTGTGTCTCACTTAAAATAAAAAAACTATTGTATATCTTAGCTCGGGTTTTTTTCTTTCCTAAATCCGCCCAATTATCTGTGACTTTCTTTGGGAATGACTTGTTAATCTTTCCCCAGTCTCATTTGTGAGCCTTCACTTTACAATGAACATTGACTACTGGACACTTATCCTTTCCAAGATATATTTTTCAGGTTTGGGGTTTTTTTTTATATAACATAGAACAGTTAGGCATTCATTAATCATTATTAAATCCATTCTTTTTCTCTTTATCGAATTCAAAAGGCAAATCAGTTAGTCTTTTTTCTTTTTGGCATACATCAGCAAAAGTATGTTATTATGAGGTATTCTAAAACAATACATCTTCATAAAACAATATAGGTGGAGGTTTAAAGAGAAATAGGGAAAGAAATTGGAACCATCTGGCTATCCAAAGTAGAGAAAAGTTTTTGCTAATGGTTGTCATGTACACATTACAAAAACAACATTGTATGGCTTTCTGAGTGGACGGGAAAACACAGAGCTATCAAAAAGTTTAAAAAGAAGACAGTTCTGAAGTGTAGCAACTGAACAAATAAAATTGTTCTTAAGACCTGTGTTTAGAAGGAGAGTGGAGATTCACACTTCTTGAGTCAGCAGGGATTAAACGTAGCTTGGAGATGATTTGCTTGGTTGTGAGAATGGAAATATAACTGTGTTCCAGGGAAGGTGGAGCAGATTAGATTTTTCTTTTTTTGGCAGAGGTGAATGGGGAGAACACCTTTTACCGATCTGCTCCTAAATCAGCCTGTTGAATTCGAAAAAAGTGGAAATTTCTTGAAAAAAAAAAAAAATATGTGCTTTAGAGATAAGAGGGGAAATGAGGTGGGGGGGGCAGGTAAGGAATGAAGGAAGGAGGAAGGAAAAAGAAAAGGGTAGGAAAACTTCAGAAACAAGCTGAACTCCCCCCTCACGTGTAGATGCCGCATACGAGAAGCAATACTATTGAAAGCTCATTTCAAAAGATATTATTTAAGTATTAATACATAGATTAATAGTCAGTTTTAGGAAGGTTATCCATCCAATACAGACATGTCTCTGGCTTTTCTTCTCCTTGTCATTTCATCACCAAGTAACCACGCAGGCAGGGTGTATATCTTTAAAAGAGATTAGTAAAGGGGGTCTGATCAATTATTTTTAAGCCAAACCAAATAGGCATGCCCTAATTTTGCATATTTCAGCATAATGTTGACCGGCATGATAGAATACTGGTTTAAACAGGTATATCAATCTCAAAGATCTGTATGTATAGTTTACCTTGAAGTCAGTTGAAAACAGAATATTCCTTATTGATTTTGCCTGCTCGGCTGCTGTATGTAGTCAGTGGGGCTCACGCGGATGTAAATAGAATGAATCAACTCTTTGCTGGCCCTGGGCCTCCTTGAGTCATGTGAAGTAGGTTTCTGATTCCTTTATGTGCAGGCACAGCCAGGGAGACAAGAGTGCTACTGTCTTCTGCTGGTGCACAGAGTTACCTCAGGCTATGCAGGAAAAATGCTTTTTTCTTATTTTTAGACCTGAATCAGTCTATGCCACTAAATGTATTCTTGTGAATACAGATAGCACTTTGTTTTCGTGCTCATGGGTAGGCGATGGAGTAACCTGTTTGGACGCAGCTGCAGGCCACCTGTAGAGAAAGTCAAATTAGGGAGAGACCCCACTGTTCTTTGCATTAATGCTTTTTGTATTGTTGTTTGACTTTTCCCCCTTGGTCTATGTATCTTTTTCAACTAGGGAGATTGGGAGCACATTTTAAGGCCTTCTGTCCCTTTAAGGCATCTTGTGATTGAAAGGACTCTAAGATTTGAAAGGCTGTAAAAACTCCCCAGTTACCAATGAATGATGGCAATACAAAGAATTTTAAAGCTGTTGAAGTTGAGGTAGTCTTCTTACAGATTTAGTTTATTTGGTGAACTTCCAGCGGCAGCTCTTGCAAGGTACTGTTCACATATTTCCACCTATTTGGGCTGCTTCTCTTCTGAAGGCTTACCATATCTCGGTGGAAAAGTCATCCATTTTAGCAGATAACTTTACTGTAAATAAGAAAGAAAAAGAAAAAAATTCTAAAAGACAAAGGATGAACTCCTCTTCTTCCTTTCCTCATCTACCAATTTGAATCTTTAAAAATGAAGCCCATAAATGAAATATCTACATTAGCCATAAATATTAAAGGAGGGAAATGCACAAATAAAACTTGTTTCTGGAAAGCTTGATTTTGGCTGAATATCAAAAGCCATTTCCTGACAATGAGATCCATTAGACTACAAAATAATCTCTCCAAGTAGTGGTTGCACTGCTTATAAGATTTAAAATTTAAGGTTAGACTGAAGACAGCCACAGATATCAGGTCCAAATTCAGAATTTTATTCCTGCATTTGGAGGGACCAACTAGTTTGAGTCTAGTTGTTTCTCTTGTTTTTGTTTGCTTGATTGAAAATTCAGATTCCAAGGTAGGATTGGAATTTTCCCAGATCCTCCGTTATGGTTTCTTACAAGCTGTTCCAGGTAACTCTGGTGGAATGTTATGCACGGACCCGCCTTTGTCTGTGCATCTGCATTGTCCTTCAGACATCTGAAGCAGAAGAGTCATCACAGTCGTCATGTAGAGAATTCTCCCTGCTCTGCTTTCCAATGTTTGTCAAGCTCCTGGGTTATCTCAGTTACAAAATTCAAACTTTCAATCACCAGCATTTTGCCCATATTAGGCATTTTGCTCATTTGTATATACAAAATGCTGTTTCAGAGAAAGTATTATATCCAGCTAGCTACTGAGATGTTCCCTAATAAATTTCTCCGTGTGAAGCTTTAGTATTTCAGTCCTGATGGTCATGATTTGGTACATGCAGGTGATGCTCCTGCTAAAATTAAATGATATAGAATAGAATTTGTTGCAACTAAATAGTGTCATTCAGACAACTTTAAATCTCAAATACGAGTTCTGTGCTTTCTCCTAAGTGTTCTACTCTCTTGAGCATCTTTATTCTGGTGAAGAAGAGATTGGATCATGCCGTTTCATAGATTATTTCCATGTATATCTCCTTTAATAGGTGCTCACAACAACCCAGCAACTGAAGCTAAGAGATTAAGGGACAGCGCAGGGACTTGAAGTAAGGAGTTCTGACTCTCACTCAGCTCCTTCCTGCTTTGTCCACCTTTGCTCCGTGGCTAGACTCTCACAGGAAAAACATTTTCCATTTGGTGTTCTCTTCCACTGGGACTAGCACATAATTAGCACTTTGAACTATATATCCAGGTAAAGAAGTAGTCCTAAGGGAGGAATATAAAATCTACCTAGCTGCACAGAAACAAGGTATTTGAAGAAGTCTAAGATGCAGCACCTCAAGTCAAGGTGCTTGGAACCCAGGGTTGAAAATAGGAGAAGTCCCAGGAACAAGTAATTAATAATCCCAAACTAACATAAACTATTATGAAGCAGATTCAGGGCACTTAATGTAAAGACGCTTTTGTCTTCCAGGACAAGGAAATGGGATTGATGGACCACAGGGAGCTAATTGAGACCTACCTTAAAACCATTCATCTCTATCTTTTTAACTACCTGTATTTTGAATTTGAAATGGTTTTACTCTTTTTATCCTTGGATGCTTTCTTCATAGTTCAACCTAGATATGATTTAACAATTAAAATGGATAGCTGATTTAAATAGCAGGAATGATTCTATAATGGTGCAGTGAAAAGAGTATTTGACCCAAATACTTGGTTCAAATGCCAGCTCTCCTATATGCAATGTTTGTATAGTTATTTCACTGAACCTCCATTTACTGTCCCCTAAAATGCAGAAAATGCCAACTAACTTTTTCCCAGATTGCTGTATTAAATGAGATACTGATGTGAGTGTGTTTTATCTGTGATGCATGATATCATATTATAATCTATTATTATATTTTGCTTCAATTAATTTAGTAGCGTAATAAAAATAATTTCTTAAATTATTCAGATAACTACCCTTTTAATATCCCAATTTGATCTCTGTATGTGCTCAGCCCATATCAGGGTAATTAACAGTGAAATAGAAAAGACATTTGGAATTTATAACAGTCCTTGGACCGTGGTGTATGGACAGGCTCTATTTTTTGTCAGCTTGTTTATGAGACATTCATATCCAAGCTTAAAGCCTACTCCGTAAAGAAGTTTCCAATGCCAGAAATCCCATATGGTTTTGATGCAAGTAAAAGGTGTACATTTCCCTCAGGGTCAAGCCTAAAAATTGGACCACTGCAGGCTCTGACCACGTGTAAGAATGCCTAGGACCTGTGATCTCACCTGCCGCAATCACATGTCATTGTTTACTCCACTTGCCTCTTTTGCATAGGTATGATCCCAGCCAAACACAGTGAATGAGGAGGTTAAATAGTATTAGGAAAGTCATTACAGATGAAAACACTACATTTTATGAGTTTTGACATAATGCAACAGAATTACAACTATATACATAATTCAAATCCATATAAGCCATCAACGTGGAGGATTCCTTGAAATTACTTTCTTCTCGGGAATGAACTGGCAGAGGTTTTAGTTTTGATTTTTGCAAAATTTGGAAAGTGATTTTGCTACACATCATAAACAATTATTACAGATACCTTTCAATCACACTGCTCTAACTTGGGAGGAGAATTAGCACTAAAAACTACTACGTTTCAAAATTCTACTATGTTTTCAGAACTTTAATATGTGGGGCAGAATCCAAGGCAAACTCAGAGAGACGAGAGAGTCCTAGCAGAAACCTCCAGATCTCACCTCTGTCTTTCATTGGTATTTTTCGTACTTGTCTTCCGACTCTGAATATTTTTCAGAGAAACCTTGCTTTTTAGAGCAAATATCCTGGTATTTTAGAACCCAGAGATGTCTCATAATTTTGCGAACATCTATGCATTATCAAAAGTCAAATACCAGTTATCTATTTTTTCTGATTGCATTTTCATTTTAATTGCTCCCATTTCCTGTCCTGACCTTAATGTTTTAGAGAAAGGAAGGCATCCCACAAAACAGAGAGTGATCTTTCATTTGTGAACTGCAAAGCCTCATAGATCCTAATTTGGCCAGTGTGTTTGCTGCAAAGCCTTGGAATGCTGTTTTGCAGTTTCAAAAGTGATCATACTCAGCTTCCCAGAATTTTTTATGCCTGGAGGGTGCCCCCAGAACAAGGGGAGCCTTGTTAACAGTTGCAATCGCTCAAAAACAAGATAGGATTCGGATATAAATCATCACTTCAGCTCACAAAGCTATGTTCTCCACCCCACTAAAGGACTTCATTTACATCTAAAATGGTTAATACTGATCTCCGCTAGAACTCCTAAGTGGAGGAACGCAGCTGCCATGTGTGTAGTGACTCTGGGGTTAGGGAAGAATGACATCACCAAATTTAAGCATATTATCCTGCTGACATAGAGGCACCTTGTTTTCTCTTCTTTGGATAGAGCAAGGATTGTGTTCTGAGTTTTGTTTTTTCCTCCCAAAGAATACCTTTCTACCCCACTTCTTAGCAGCTGCAGTATGAAGGGTTGAAAATGTCACTTCAGCTAATGATGAATGATGCTTGACCTCCGGACAGGTTATTCTGAATTTTATGCAATGCTAAATTAATAGGAAAGATCCCAGCTCAAAGGACTCTGGCTGTTGTGAATTGCTTCAAGGATGGATTTGTGTAAAGCAGTCAGCAGCTTCAGGGGGCTTTTGTTGTGTGCCCTTGGTGGTGGTGGAGGGGGTGGGGGTGCTCCAAAAGCAAGGTAGAAGACAGAGTGTGCCAACACGTTAATGTGTTTTCTCCTGTGAGATTAGTATCTTTTCATACTGGAAATATTGTCAGTAAGCAGAACCAGTTTGTGAAAAAAAAAAAAATTCTCAAAAGGGCAACTGGCCCACATGTCTTTGTTATTTTTATTTGAATATAATTAATTATGTAAAGCAATAGTTAGTGGAAGATTAACAATTAGTAGATTCTGTCAAGTAGTCACACGGAAATTACTAACTAATTGAACGACTGGTCCTCTATTGTGTCAGAAAGCAATGCTGAGTGTCATTCTTTTTATCTCTTTACTTTGTTGTTTTCACAGATCCCCTTGTTCTAAGATGTATGTTTCACAGCAGACTAATAAATAAATAACCCTGGTTGTAATTTCATAACATGCAAAGGGTTTGAAATAAAAACACCTGTTTTAATTAGCATTATGGTTTGTTCACTTTAAAAAAAAAAGTGATAATCCTGATGCAGTTAGCTGACATTTTTAAAGCTTTGAATCTCCATCTGTATCTTATATGATGATGTTTCAGGATTGTCATGAGTTAATTATGTTAACTTGGGAAGCATTGCTTGCATTTAGAATGAAGAACTTCAGCTTGAATAGACAGAAAAGCAGATGCTATCTTTCTTGTCAATCGCTTTGTTGTGGGCTGCCTTGCAACTTTTCATGTATTTCTGGATCTAAAGGGAAGTGTAAATCTCTATTTATTTTAAGTTTAACATAAACTACACAATTTCAGTATTCTTCTGTTTTGGCTGTATGTGTCTTGTGTATCTTTACATGTGTAGTTTTCCTGCCCCCAAATCTAAAAATCCACAGTCAAATTATCTCTCCTTCTTAACTTGTTTTGTTGTGCCTAGCTGTTATGGAGATTAGAGCATAATAAAATTTGAGAATAGGACAGCTCTATCTGGCTTGCTCCTTTCTCCAGTTAATTTTTCTACCACCTTTTTGCTTTTGTGCATCAACCTTTTAAATGGTGCAAAAATACATGGAGCATCTGGGCACAACAAGACATGTTAAGGATGGAGTAGACACTCTAAGTAGGAATTTCCATGCTTTTGTGAGCTTAATGTTCCTTTAACATAGAGAGCAGCTGTGTTTATGTCAATAATTACACATTGAAATAAGTGCATGTACATGTGTTTCTTTATGGGATTAAGGATGTTAAGGATGGCCTTACACAAAAGATTTCTGTCCCTCCCATCCCCACTCAGAAAGTTTCTACAATATTCAAAACCAAGTTGAACTATTTTGAGATTCTGAACTATTTCTCTGAGCAATTGGATTCTTGGTTTCAACTAACAGACTATTGGATTGATATGCTTGTAATTTTTGGCTTTCCTCCCTACCCCACATCGTTTCTTCACCCTTCACTGCCCTGTCCTGTACCCAGGATCTGACATGTATGCCCTACATCACCAAGGTCCCCTTACCAAAAGGCTTCCAACTAGATTGAACCAATAGGGGGTATCTGCAGGAGGGCCGGAGGAGACAATGCAGGAATGCTGTGATTGTTAATGCTTAATCCCCAAATTAGTGTCATAGGCAATAAATGCTCAGCTTTCAAAGTGAAGTGAGATCAAGGAAAAGTGGATCGCTCTAGGCAGGATTTCTGGAGATGTGAAGCTTCCTTTGGGCTTTAAAGAATTGGTAGGATGGGGTAGGAGGAGGGAATGGATATGGTAGTTTAGGTCGAGAATGAGCAAGAACCATAATATGGAGGTTATAAAGTACAGGTCCTGTTTGGGAGCAGTGAGCATACCAGTTTAACAGAAGCAGATGGCAGGGGTCTGAGTGAAGTGGAATGTTAAGACTAACTGGCAGGTTGTGCCAGGTAGTAGATTCCTTGAATGGATGGAGTACGAAATCATAGTCTCTAAAATACATGACAAAGGTGTGTTCGGTATATAAATGCAATCTGTAAATCATATGTAATGCGGAGGTTTATTCAAGTGCCTTATCACACACTCAGATTAACGGCTGTTCTATCACTTAAAAATAGCTCTGTTCATTAAAGGAAATGTAACCTGGAGTTTCAGAAAATTAAAATATAATGTTCCTGAAATCATTTTATATCTTTAACCGAGATCATCACTTAGTAATGACTTCCTAAACATTTTGGACTAAGGTGGAGAGTTATAAATCTGACAGGTTATCTGTACTTGACCAAACAAGTTTCCAATTTGATTGAAAGCTATCAACTTGTTGTTTGCATAGACATGACCACTGAACCTGGGAAACCCCTATCACTCCGTATGTTTTATTCCTCTCAACTTTAGATATGTTTTGCCCCATAAAATTTACAACATAGTAATCATTCTTACTCAGTAACACAACAAGGAGCACTGGGTTTAGTGATCGGTGTTCTGCAGCACAAATGACCTGAATCACAAAATGTGACTCGTTCCATGTATGTAAGACTGCTGCTACCTCCTCTAGGGACAAAACTGCAGTGGAATTTACCCTGTCAAGCAAACTGATTTCTTTAGATGCTGACCTTTGGAGAGTTTAAAACTATTAGCACAAGAATCCATATTGTTGGCTAGATATTTTTTTCATATCATAGTGTGGAGCTGCTTGCTTATAAACACATGTAAAAATAATTACATTCTTACGTCCAAGACATAAATTTGAATGGCATTCTTCTTGCTCTGTTCCTATGTGACCATTTTCCTCTTTTATTATTTTGGGTTGTCTTGCAAAATAGTTTGCAAGTGAGGAAACAGTACCAAAAAAAAAATCTTAGCAGTGAAACTAACTTCCTGAATGAACTTGAACAAGTTAAGTTCTCTGGTCCTTAGATGTTCACATGTTCAGTGAGGACAGTACTGCCTTGCTTGGTGGCATGTGTGCAAAGTGCCTATCACGGAGACTGACACATGCTAGGTGCTAGGCTAATGGCGTTTGCTGGCACTTCTGTAGTTACTATTATTCATCTTCTACCTCTTTGATGATAATTCTCAAGATGACCTAGCCAATCTTTATCCCCTTTACTAAGGTTCATATTTAAATACCTAAATGTCTGCTGGACACTGCCACCTGAAAATGTCCATACCATACCCAAACCAAACTCATAATCCCTGGCATCTTGTTGGGAACAAACTGAATGAATGAAAAATCCTAGCCACTCTTTCTCAGGTGTCTAATACAAGACAACTGTGTAAGCACATCCACATCCTTCTAGCTAGAAACAATAGTTTTACTGGATTCTCTTTGCCTTTAACCACCACTACTTTCATTAAATTTTAAGGCCTCACATACTCAGCCTCTTTTTTGCATTTCTACAAATACTGCTTAGTTCTGGCCTTCATGATGCCGTGGGTTATTGCAATAGCTTCCAAGATAATTTGTATGTTCCTGCCTTTTCACCTCAGACATATCATGGTATTCTCAACTGACCTATGTCCCTAAAATACAGCCTGAATGATATTATTTCCCCACTCAAACTTTTGATCATTCTCTCTTGTCTGAAGTAGAACATTTACTCTCTTAGCATGGCAGTTAAGGCAATCCACTAACTTCCAAACTAAATTCTCACCACATTTTGTAACCCATCTTTGCACTGACCATAAAAAGGCCACATGCCAATAATTAAATCTCATCCATTTCATATCAGTTTTCTAGAACAGTGGCTCTCAGACTTTAGCCCGCATGCATCAGAATCACTGGAGGAAGTGATGAATTACAGACGGCCACCTGCACCCTAGAGATTCTGATCCAGCAGATCTGACATATGATTTGATAGTTTTCATTTCTAACAACATCCTATGTGATGCCAATATAGCTGGTCCTGAAACCATATTTGTATAACCCTGGACTAGAATATCCTTCCTTACGCATCTCAGTCCATCAAAAGGCTATGGATCCCTTACTGCCATTGCCTTAGAGAAATTTCATCTATCACTCCAGTTGGAATGAACCAGTCCATACCCTGTGCTAGCAGAGTGACTATGGGTTCAGGCTTGGAGCCAGATTGACTGGACGCTAGCTAAATACCTGAGTGAACTTGGACAAGCTGCTTAATCTAGGGACCTCCATTTCCTCATTAGTAAAACTGAACAAATAATAGTACTTTTAGCGCATGTTAATGTGAAGATAAAATAAATTAATACATGCGAAGCACTTAGAATAGTGCCTGAGAAGGGTCAACTATATTATGTTATCTAGCAGTTCATAACCTTAATCTAATACTCCACTTAGCCATGTCATAATGTTTAGAGTTTAAAGACCTAATTCTTTTATTAGATACTATGTTTCCTGAAAACAGAGACCACATCTCTGTGAATCCCCAGAAATACAGCCCCAGGCTTAGTACTTTACAGAAATCCAGTATGAACAAAATTTAATTAAATTGAAATTGAGAGGAGATTGCAAAGGGATCTTTAGCAAGTAAAAATCTTCTAAACAATAAACAAGCCATCCATTTCTTTTTATCTCATCATAAAGATGAATAAAAACCAGGTCAATTAATAATACATTGAAAGTAGGTTTGCCTTTTCCTTTGAATTTTCTAAACTCTATAATTAAAACAACTTCAAATTGAAAGATTGTAAAGAAGAAATTAATCTTATTGGTAAGTAAAAAAGAAATCCCATGGTTGATGATAGATATGACCTGTTAGCAATAGTTACACTTTTATACTTTCTTTTCTTACAATCAGCGTGCAGAAACCAGCATAATCCAATTAATTGTAATTCCCTTTTGTAGAGTCAGTAAAGTAGTGCATGATACTGAAACACCATTGAAGTCTTATCTCTGGTCAGATAATCCAAATGGATTCTCATTTCCCAACTACCAGCAGGTCTTTACAAATTTCAGGAAAATACAGTACTTTGACTTTGCTGAACTGATGATAAACGTGATACACAATAATTATCTCGGAACTTTAACCCTTTGTACATGCCTAGCCATCAGTTTTCTAGACTTCTTTCTCTTCTGTGCAATAGTGTCATAAATGCACCTGAGTTTTTCTCTCTTATTTCTTGACTTCTTTTAAAATATTGTTTTTCCACAGCAAATATGCAGCATTTTAACTCAACGGAAACTCTCAATTGCACTCCTTGCTCCCAGTGCCTCTTGGACACACTGCTTCTCTTCCATATACTCACTCTGATCCATCCTCCTCACTCAATTCTTTTTGTATGTACCTTTGCAGAATTCTGGCTATTCTTGTGATATGAAGTAGAAAAATTACTTAACTACTCCCATGGATCAATTAATAATGATAATTTAGGTTAAAAATATTATCCTTAATAATTGCTAGAAATCTTCTCTTCATTTTGGTTATCTTCAATTGACAACTAACTAATAGATGTCCTATCTAGGAATAAAATGGTTTCAAAGAATGAGAGTAGCACTGTCTTAATTTATCTATTTGGTTTACCTTTTAGTTCTATCTTCCTGACAATTTTTCCAGACAAGAGACTTCTAAATTAGTAAAAAGCCTAGTCCTCCTCCTGTTAAATGATACCATTTCTAAACCCATGTACACCAACAGTGTAGTAAAAGGAATAATAAAAGCCAGAAATTATATTAGATTCAGGAAATATTTGCCGAAGTCTGGCTGACAAAGAAGATAATGTCCAAATAAATTTTATGATAATGTTTTAACAAGCCTGTTCTAGATCTTTTATATATATATTACTTCCCTAAATTCTCATACAGAATTAGGAGGGAGTGATGACAGTTCTCGTTAGACAAGTGAGGAAACCAGTACATTAAGTAGCCTCTATAAGTGTGCATATGCCCACAACAGACATGTGTGTATTTATAGGACTCAGTTATATGTATTTCCTAGATATCATTATGAGATATGTTTCGACCTTCCGCTTGGTATTTACAAATGTAATATAGCTTGGAGAGAACAAATAGCAATAGTGGTGAAATTCAGAGCCGATAACGAAGAAAACTTTCAAAAATGACTTTGCTGAAATTTAATCCTACGGATTCTCTACCCTTCGGAGTATGTAATGTATGAAATCATCCACGGAATTCAAGCAAATTCAGAATCTGTTTGGAGAAGACGGTCAAATAAAACGAACCATTGTGTAGGGTGTCTGCAGAGTACAAAAAGCCTTTGACTGGATGGAAATCAGAGCAGAGTTGGAAGCTCTGAGTAAGAAAGGAATGAAAGAAATATATATTGGTATCATGAAGTGTATCCTTTTTTAAAATTTATGTTCCTTACAAATAAAGTCAATTCATTGTTGTCATTGTTGTTATTGTTGTTAGAGTCTGGACAAGGCTCCCTCTCCCCAGATACCTAAACAAAAAAATCTAGAGGCCTGGAGAGAAGCAAAATGTCAATAACATCATTTTATAAGGTGGCATTATACATGGAGTTTAGACGATGGAAAGATGTTTTATGTTATGCCGTTATAAATTAAAAATGCACAGAGCAATGACACATTTGTTATACTTTCCATCTGTGGTGCTCGCTTCACAAATTTCAGTTGTTCCTATTTATTGTGTTATTATTTACATTCAAATGAAATCTGAGGAAAAATAAAAACAAAACATTCCTGACTCAGTTCCCGTACTGGGTATAGTAGAGGGCTGCTCCACCTCCTCCAAAGAGAGTAACTAAAGATATTTCATATTAGCCTGTGACATTATTTGCATGCCTTGGGCTTCTTAAGTGATTTCCAAAGAAATATACACAGCATGAAGTACATAGAAAGTAAGTTAACATGGCATGCCAAAATATCCCAGTGGATATTAAGAAATGAAAGCTTTTATTAATAAGGTTTCAGTATCTTGGAGAATTTCTGCTTATTTTCCTGGTTCCTCTCTACTTCCTACCTCAAGGAGGCCACACAAAGCTGGATTTTTGTAGTCCTGGTGGCAAAACTGCCCATTCTGTACATAAGTCCAGTCATCTCCTCTTACAGTAAAACAACTGTTTTCAAATGTAAGCCTCCTAATAGCTTCCTGGAGGTCACTGTAGTGAATTGTGAGGAATAAATCTCTTTGGTTTTGGAGTACAAAATTTCATATTTAAAACCACTTTCTTCCTTCTTTGATAAATACCATTGCCATAGAGAGTTGATTTGGCTTGCACTGAGTTTTTCTGAGAACATTTTAAATATTCCCTAGTATTTTGTGTCTTGGGCTATAGCAGCAATGAAGTATTTCTTCTCTAGAAGTCGTAGCTGGAAAAAAGAATGAGTAAGAAAATAGCAATCATGATTTTATTCTTTGTCCGGGGGCCGTGCCATAGAGTATCCTGCATGTTTGTAGAGCAAATCCTTTGAAAGAGTTGGGTTGACCCTGACTAGGCAAGCAATTATTCAGCTAATTCCATCTTCAAACCCTTTCTCTGAATCTAGATAATTATTTTTATTTACTTTGAATTACCTAAACAGCTGTCTCTGTGGTTTAGCATATTTCGTAAGTGTGGCATAGCCCATGTAGTTGAGGAAGTGTTTAGATATATTGTGGGATCATGACATCTTTCTCTGCACAGAACTTTTGGGCATTGTATTCATTTTCCAGGGCTGCCATAGCAAAGTGTCACAGAGTGTGGGCAGGGGGAGAATTAAACAATGGAAATGCATTTCCTCACTGTTCCAGAGGCTAGAAGACCAGGATCAAGGTGTTGACAAGTTGCTTTCTTTCTGAGGCCTCTCTCCTTAGCTTGCAGGTGCCTGTCTTCTTCCCATGTGTTCACATGGTCTTCCTGCTGTGCATGTCTGTGTCCTAATCTCCTCTTCTTATAAAGATACCAGTCAAATTGGAATAAGGCCCTTCCATAGGACCTCATTTTACCTTAATTACCTCTTTAAAGACCCTATCTCCAAATAAAGTCTTAGTGGGGTATGGGGTGGGGGTGGGTGGGTTGAGACTTCAAATTGTTAATTGGAGTGAGGGGGCACAATTCAGCCCATTACAGACATAAAGCACATTTTGGGGGTGAATTTGTCCCTGCTTGTCTTCAAGGTCAGAAGAGTATTATTCTAGGGGACAGAAATAAGACATAAAGGGTCTGGAGCCTAATTTATATTCATTTGAGTAATATTTCTGAGCACTTGGGGAAGCCCTCTCCTTTGAGGAAGGAGCTCAACAGCTGTAGCTTTAAACAGCACAAAATGCAGTTCCTGGTATGTAGCCTCTATCCGATCTATGTTATTTAATAAAAGTTAAGTGAACAAGCAAATTAACTGGTCAACTGGCCTAGTTTTCTCAGATAATGTCTTCACTGAAGTCTCATGTTAAGATGATGTTAAGTCAAGATGTTTTAGGAAGGGGCTTTAGTAAGTGCAGCAAGGAAAGAGGCTGCTTTTGGCACAGGGTTTACATCACCGTGTTTGAGAATTTGGAACCTCTCTAATCCACCAGAAGTTAGACTGAGCTGTCACTTTAAGGGGCTGACACAACAGGAAAGGTTGAGCTAGTCCAATGATTCAACCAACTTCATTTTGATCCACTCCTTTAAATGCTAAACTGAAAATCAGCTATATCTTTATAGAGAAACAGTATGTTTTATCCACTTTTATATCTAATCTTCCAGTTTGATTTTATGGCCAAACCAATTATTATTTTTTTGGATCGATAGTCCCTCTGGTATCTCTTTCATTCATGATGTGACTTTCATGTACCCAGCAGGCCTTTCAGATAAGGTTTCCAAATGGTCTTCTGCACTGGAAGCAGATACCACATCCTTTAGGAGAGTTTCATGATGTAATAGGTTCTTGTCACTATATTAATGAAATCAGAGCTATTCTCTCCATATCCTGGGAAATCTAGGCTGTCTTTTCCTCTTTTTTTTTTTTATTACAACAGTAAAATAAAAGTTGGACAAAGGCTTTAAAAGTCCCATGAAAAAAAATTACAAGGTAAAAATGCACTTATTTTTCAACACACAAAGAAGTACCTCTTTATTCTTATGTAACTATTTGATCCTGGATAGTCCCAAGTTATCTTCAACTGTATTTCAACCAATACTAAGTGAACATGGTGAGTTTAGTTAAAATCAGATCTGATACTGCAACTTCTGGTTATACCAATCCATAGAGCAATATTTAATACAAGAGGAAAGTGGTGATTAAAAAGTGACATTTAGACGTACCTTTTTCTATGGCAAGGACCATGACCTAGTGTGGCTATCAAAGATCCATCTTTCAATTCTCTTTTTTCAAAAAGATGATTCCTAATAGTTATTGTAAATTTTTTCTTTCAAATATAATAACTTTTAGCTATAGATATGTGTTTCTGCTTTAAAAATAATAAAATACACAAAAACCTTTCAAGAAAGGACATTTCAAAGTGGACTTGAGTGTTTGGATACAATCTTTAAATACACTTTTTGTGATATCATAAAAGTCGCATAGTGGCTTTGGATTCTGGAGCTTAACCTATCTTCAATTCTGCTTAAATGCTTTAAGCCAAAAGCCATGACCAAAGTGAATTTACAACAGGTTAATTAGAGGGCTGGGAGAAACCAGCACAGGTTATCAGTGTGATGAGTATGAGGTGTCCTGATTCAACCAGACTCCTTCCCAGGACTGACTGGACTCCAGCATGTAAAGTTTTTGTTGGGCTCATGTGACGAATTGTGTCACACTGAGGTAAAATCCCCTAAGACAACCAGGATGGTTTATGATGTTCGCTCAGTGTTTCCTTAATATATTTTGCCTTTTTGGCCTTTATTCACCTTCCCCATCATAGTGGCGTCTTGAATATGTTTTTCAGATACATCTTCTCATTTGATACCAACAACTGTCCTTCTAAATATCTTCATTTCACAAGTAAATAAACAGATAGACAATGAATTAGTGGTAGATCCAAGCCTGGTATTTTGTGTAATCTCTTGCTCACTCTATCACATTTCCTCTTCACCCCATCACCACATATGGGTTTGCTCCATCTTCTGTCCCATTCCTCATGCAGTTTCTTTTTATCGCCAATTTGCTTTATATCTGTTTATATAAGAACATGTTCCTTCTATAAATAACTAATTATGAAAGATCAGAGTCAGTTTACAGGTAAAAGCATAGCCTCAAGTAAGATATTTAGGGATAAAATGTAAAAATCACTATCTTTGAAGGAATGGTCAATCTACTACCATTTGCAATTACTATCCATTGGCCTTTTTCCTTTCAGCTCCTGCCAGTCAAGCTTAGTCTGACCGTAGTGGTTTTGAGGGGAGGCTTCCTGGCTCCTTATCCTGGGTTTATCGCTTATCAGTCATGGAAAAGCTATTTAATCTACCCAGGCCTCATTTTCCCTCTCTGTAAAATGGAGCTGATGATAACAATAGCACGGACATCACTGTCTTATTGAAAAAAATTATGTTACGTAATGAGTGCAAAGTGCACAGCACAGTCCCTAGGATAGTTCAGCAGCTAAATAGTTGTTGGTTGTCACTTTCGTGGCAAAGCACCCTGAAATGTAGTCATGTGAACTTTGCTCCGTAAAATGGTTTGATGTTATCAGTAATAATTACCAGCTCTTAAGTTCATATGAAAGAAATCTCAGTATGCACATGCCTGGTTTTCTAGTTACCTGCCTACATAAGGTAAACTTCATAAATCAATGTTTATTGAGTAACTTTTGTAGACTCTTCGAGGCTCCATTGTTGTGGTTCTCAACTGGAGATAACTTTGCACCACCGGGAGGTACTTGGCAATATCTGGAGATATTTATCATCAGCAGCACTGGGAAGTGCTACTGGCATCCAGGGGGCTGAGGCCAGGGATGCTACGGAATACCCTAGAATGCACAGGACAGCCCGCACAACAAAGAGTGATTCAGCCCCAGGTGTCCATAGTGCTTCACTATTGAGAAGTCCTGCTCTATTGAAAAAGGGAGACGCGTAAGGCATCATCACTGCTAAAGATTAGTTAGAAAATGTGTATCAAATATTACAAAATGTGTTTATAATGATATCTGCTAATACTGAGACTGGATTATGGTCACTTTTCCTTCAGAACTGATTGAATTCATGAGAAGGTGTGTAAATACAGGCATAACTGCATGTGTAGATAAATCACAGTGGCCTTGAAAAATATGCCTTCAAGCCCTCTGGTTTACAAGGAAACTCAACGTTGGTTGGTTATGAAAAAACGTAATACAAAAATGAGGTATAATGGACCAAAAGACCCTTTTCCAACTACTTGCTATATCATTTAGTGTAGCTACTTGTTGAGGAGCTACAAATTGTCTTTTTTCAATAAAGACTAGATGATAGGAATGTTTAAGTAACACAAGTTGATATTGATACTATATGGCATTCTGAGTTGATATAATCAAATAGTATTTACTGTTTGGTAAATTTTCTTCTTTATATATATTGAAATATTTCATTTTCACAATCAGTTGAATTTGTTGATGTTTATGTGGACATGACAGACATAATTGGCATTTGCCTTTGGTTAAGCAGATATTTGTTCTTGTTTCCTTGCTTTAAGGTAAAATCATTCTCTTTTATACCTGCTGAACACTTTCCTTTGGCGATCTTAAACTTATGCACCAAAATGGCATTTTGTGTGGGACTTCTGTGATACATTTTTAGTAGAAATAGTTGTGTGTACGTGTGTGTGTGTGTGTGTGTGTTGTGTGTGTATGTGTGTATTTAGGTTTCCACTTAAAGTTCAGTGCCAAAGCTACCGTACTTATACATTTCCTAAATGTGTTTTAAGCAATAAGTTGTACAACATTTTTAGAACATGTGTTAAGCTATTTCTCTAAGAATGAAGCTCTTAACAAAACATAAGCACTCTGCATGAGATCTTAGCAGCAAAGTGCTTAAAAGATAAAGTAAGAATTGGTACCATGGGAAGAACACCAGCTGTAGAGCGCACAGGTCCATTATGAGAAGTATGGTAGTGGGTAGGGAGAAAATGATTTAATCAGGAGTAAAACCAATTTTATTATAAGGGCACGCAGGGGGTGTGGCACCATAGTGAGAGGGACATTTCAAAATATCTGACAGATTTCAACAATGTGAAAACCCCGTTCTTTAAAGTGACAGTAAACCCCATCAGGTCTCCCTTTTTGATGCTATTGTTAACAGTTGACTGTTTAAAGCTGGCCTGCTAAGATGCTGTCGTCCTATTTCAATAGTGTGTAGCCAAATAAAAGACTAATTGTTGAAATACAATCAATCAAAAATGATTGCAGGGCAGAAAGAAGGTCTCCTCTGCTGATTTTGTTGTGGATCAAATTATTGTGTTACGATTGAGGTAGGAATGAAGACTGAAAGGAAAGAAGAAAAAAGCCCATCTGAAACAAACAGATTCACCTTCATCCCCTCTCTTTGCAAACATCCTATTGAGCAGGAGCATCACTTACTAGCCCTGGGAATAATAATCCATTTAGGAGAAAAAAAAAGATCTGATAAAGATTTCGGCTAATATTTTTAAAAGGACATGAACACTATTAGCAAAACAGCCCATGCAGAGATTCCCTACGGTGACAATTCTCAGCTTTTCTTACATTTTTGGTGTGAATTCTCCTCTGCATTCATAAAACTGACACAAGCAGGCATCTGAATGTGAGCCCAAGACATCGGTAAAGAAGCACAATTCCATTTGACCAAATACCTATTAAGTTCTTACCAGGATCCTCAGCTTTGCAGTTAACCCCCAGGTTGCCCAAAATGATTAGCTTTAGTTTACATTAAGCCCGGAACCCCAAATCTGTCTATGCTGTACTTTCAGAAAGACCAACACTGTGCTGAGCAGCAATGCTTTTGTGCTGGCGTCCTTTTAGCTGTGGGTAAAGATGTCACTTTCAGACCCTATCGCATCCACTTTTGGGGTGAGAATGACTCCAGACTTTCCTGCTGAAGACGAAAAGGAAGGAAATAACAGCCCAGCGTCTCTTTATTTCTTCTAAGAACTTTACTGTGGGCTTTATTTTCTTTAATATTTAAATGTCTCAACTCAGTCAAGCTTCCCAAGCAGACATTTCCGCTGTTTCTAAGCGGAGTTGGTAAGCACTTGCAGTCTGTCTTTAGCGTGTTACCTTTTGTGACAGCTTTGCATAGCCTACTAGGCCAACAGGGCTCTGTCTGATATTGTTCCTGGGCACATTTTTCTCGCTGAGATGAAAACTGAGGAAAAAAAAGATACTTTTGAAGCAGTAAGAAGGAATTAATATCCTTTCTCACTCAGTATTCTATTCCTTGCTGACTTTATATTCAGCAAAAAAGGGAAAAAGTGTTATCCATTACTCCCTTGTACACAGCAAGGCTAACACATGTAAAGCAATAACTCATTTTCTATTGCAATGTTTAGCATATGTCTCCTGTTGGCTCAGCAAGGCCTTTAGGCCGGTCCCTTGAGCCGGCCATCATTGGCAACTCTTAGCCCCTCGGCCTCAAAACCAAATAGCTTTGAATCACGTTGAGCGGTGATGCTAATTTTCATACTGATGCATTATGGGAATAAATGTATCTGACATACTGTGTCAATGGCACTGTCTCTTTGTGTCTCTTGTTTTTTTGTTCACTGCATTCCTACAGATGGTATTCCATTGAAAATGTTCCCTTCCTACGGAAAAAAAGGAGGGAAAAAAAAAAAAACATGCACAGCACCAAACCTCTAGGTGCAGAAGGCTGTTAACGGTTGCTGATGATAGTAGGCAAACATTAACATAATAATTAGTGTCTTGTAATTGTTTCATTAAAACCAGTTGTTCCATTTCTCCTCGTGTTTTCCCAGAAGAGAAGCTGAATTTGGACGACAGCCAGTGGGAGGACATCCACGTTGTCACCGGAGCACTGAAGATGTTTTTCCGGGAGCTGCCTGAGCCGCTCTTCCCTTACAGCTTCTTTGAGCGGTTTGTGGAAGCAATCAGTAAGTACCTCACAGACAGGAGCGGTTGGCAGAATAACCTGGTGGCATGGAATTATTATTAAGCAAATGATAAGAATGATGGTAATAGCAATCATGCAGATAACAATATCCCCAAGACCCCATGGCTTTCATTTTAGTTCTTGTGTTGTTGATGGCTTATTCTGTTATTCTTACTTCTAGCATTGCACTATTATCTGAGTATTTTTAAAAATTAAGAAAAAAGAAGAAGGCATCCCATTTAGGTTGGGTGGCCAGTTTTCAACTCATCTACCTTAAATGAAAATGGTTTTTCATGCAGTCTGCTTTACAGGGGTCACCTTTCACATCTGTAGCCCCTACCTTTGTACTTTTTCTGAATCACAGTGAGTTTAACTGAGTAAAATGGGATTTGGGGAAAGAACCAAAGTGAATTAAATATTGCATTTCATTAACGAGGTGTTAAATCATCAACTGAGGCATCGCCTTCTCTAGGCTTGTTCACCCTTCACCCACCAACACTAGTAAAAAGTTGGCTACAATTTGCTTACAAACAGTGCGACTACTAAATTAAGTAAAGGTGAGTTTCTTCTGTTAAACTGGTGGCTTTACGGGAGGTTGGGTTCTATCTCTTCCTAGCCAGTAGTGGTCGTGCACTCCTCAAAGCTTCCTTCCTATCATTTTCTCATTCACAACACATATACAGACACATTCTTAAGTAAAAATGAATGAATGAATGAATGAATGACAATCTTTCCAGATGCAAGGAAACTTCTGCTGTTGATTCATGGAGCAGCAACTTCTAGTGCATCTCGAAATTTCTTATCTCAGGGTATACTTACTATGATTGTGACAGCTTGAAAAAAGTTTCCTGGCAAGCAAGCTGATTCAAGGAGGAAAGGAAAGAAGAAAGAAAGGTAAAATTAAAAAGCTTGCAAGCCTGGCAGGAGCTTAATTAAAGTCCAAATGAGAAAAATCTCCAAGAAAAAAAATGCTCTACTTAGGAGGTCTGATCTTGGATGGCTGTGTGTACAGTGTTCCCATTAGGGGGAGTGGGAATTTGGGGAGCCCATGTTGGAAACAGCCCCTCAATATGCCCTTTTTTTTCTGTTTTTCATTTCACTAAAGTCTTCACGCTTGTTTAAAGCTCTGGCAAAATGATATCAAGAGGAATAAAGCAGAGTTTATTCTCCCCAGTTCTTTCTCTTGCTGCCTGCTCACAGTTTCAGATGTTGTTGTCTTTGCTGTTGAACGGAGTAGCAATGCTTTAACTGTGCGTTTTGAATTGAGGCTGGAACTCTTATCCCCTGTCAGACTTTTTATTTCATGAGCCCTCTGCTTCTCAAGAAGAACAGTATTTTATAGTTCCCAGGCCCTCTTAATGTCTTTTTAAAAGGAGGAATAAAAAAAAATAAACAAGCATGAATTTCCGTAACAGCTTATTCTGATATTCTGTCTTGGAACACACAAGCATTGACGATCGCCTACAATGCTAGGACAGTGTTCTGGTAAGAAATCGGGGGCTCTTGCATTGAGGTACCTATCTCAGGTTATATATATATGTTTAAAGAAGTCACACAAATTTCACAGCATGGTCTCCATATTTTCAAGTGAGAGTTGTCTCATTTGGAAGCATACTTGTACAATGTGTTGATTTGAGGGCTGTGATATTGGATACCCATCACTAAAGCTTCGTTTCGTTAACTTGTTTCTGAAGATGTTAGGCAAGCCATTCCCTTAGCCTAAGAGATATGGGAAGCAGGTCCTCAAACCCAGGTGAGGATGTGTCCTTTGTATTCCCGTAAAGAGCAGGACCATCTCTGCACTTACTGTCCTATACTCAACTCTAAACTGGACAGGATTTCAGAAACACTGTCATGGTCAGAGCCGAACAAGGCAGAGTTAAGGTAGGCAGGCTGCTATTATGACTGATAACTATTGCAAGATTTTATCCTATGTCTATAAAGTTGGTTATGGTGAGAATGAATGAGATAATGCTTTAGAAAGTCCATTAAAAATGTAAGATACTGTATGAGTGCTAACAGTGTTCCTCCAGATGAGCTCTGTTAGAGTAATGTAGAGGCAAAGAGCTGGGAGTTTTTCTTCACTGTTCAAGGCAAGAAGAGCCCATCTCAGCAAGCTTGCCTTACCTAACTCATGTAGCATTAGTATTTTTAATACGTAAAATGGAGACTAACCAAGTGGGTAATATGGCTGAGAAATACGATGTTGGACAGGGACATGTGTTTGCTAACTTACGCATTTTTGTCATACCCTTGATGTTAGTTCTTGTGTTCTTACGTCAGCTCAAAGCTGTGGCTCGTATTTAAATAACCTTAAGCAATGGGCAAATGGTCATGTAGTTCCTTGGAAATGGCAAAACCACATTAGAGGAGGCACTTTAACCCCACTGTGCACTAATGGAGTAAAAAAACTTTCAAAACTGTAAAGACGTTCCTATCCAGTCCCAGAGAAGTGCTGGGCTTTATCGTAGCTCTCACTGCCTCTTCTAAAATCTACACTGTGAGAACCTCGATAGACCCATCCATGAGTTCTTAGCTTTTTATGAAAAGGAACCAGCCAGGTAAAGTACCTCCCCAGAGGAGATGTCTGTATATGCTGGCTCTGGGCCTCGTTGGCAATCTTCGTCCTTCACTTCTTTGCTCTGTACCATTGGAAGGTTGACCTCAGCCAGCGGTGTTTCAGAGGGGCTCTTGAGGTCTGGCTTCCTGCTGCTGCAATCAGTGGAAGCCACTGGCAGTAGATGGAAGAGAGAGGGGAAAGAAAAGACCAATCAGCTTTTTTAGTTTATCCTCCATCCTGTCTGCCTTGCCCACCCATCTGCCTCAGGTAGCTTCTCTACCTGAGGATCCATCTTGTCCATGTCTTCAGCTTTGGCTGGACAAGCGCAATCTGGTTCCGGCTTTCAGCTGGTGATGTGGACCCTGTTCCCTTTGCCCCTCCAGCCTGCTGCTGGCTTTCTGCAGGGGCTGGTTTCTTGGTTACTTCGCTCTTCCTTATTTGGCTCTCAGCTTCTTCATCACATGAGTAACCAGTTCTCTGTGTCAAAATAATTCCCTCTGTTGGTGTAAATGCTTGAAGCGGTGCCTGGTCTTTGGTTAGACACTGGCAAAACACCGTGCCAGTGCATGTCATGGTTCATGCAACTATAACATTTTCCTTTTCTGTCTCACTACCCCAAGCCCAGCGAAGGCTCCGCATTTTTATTTGGCCCCAAGTTGAGAGATCTTCTATTACCCTTTCATGACAGACTTAAAAGGTGAACAGACCAAAAAGAATTTTACATCCAACTGGAATGCTTTGCCTCTGAAGAGGAACTATTTCGTGTACAAGCAATTCATGACAATTTGTGCTATTTGAAATACTGTTAATTTTTATTATATGTTTGCAAGTCATCATTGCATATTCCAAGGAAAGGGAACAGAAGGCATTTACTTTTTTAAGCAGTTTCTTTTTGGACCAAAAACAAACATTAATAAGATAAGAACCTGCAATTACCACAGCAATCCCCTGTCTGATAACACCCATTGGGGTAACAAAAACACTGGCGATTGTTTTATATTTCAGAACCCAAGTACTGCATCTATTGATCTGAAATTCTATACTTGAGGTCAATGCAACTGGGTCACCTGCAGGTTATTTCATGGGGATTTAACCCACTGACTGCAAGGACTAAATTCCCTGGAAATGACTTGTGCTGAAGGCATTATTAATACTGTAAATGTGAACTCAGTACAAAAACACAGCTTTAGAGTTTTATGATAGGTGATGCAATCTTGTGGCTAAAGGCCTGCAGGGGGTCCGGACATTTCCAGCACAACTAAATCCTTGGAAATGTACCAAGTTTACCTCTATTCCCATCTCTTTTGTTATGGAACCTCTGCAGATCCAAAGAAAAGAGACAACAAACAGTGTTTTTTCTATTTTAAATATTTGCATTTTCCTAAAATTCCTGAGAAGGGACAAAAGAAGAGAAAAACTCATAGGCATTTTTTACAATTATTTCATTTATTTCTGAAAATAACACAAGGGACTAAGGAAAGAAGTGGAAAAATCATGAGGAACATAATTTCTAGCTCATAAAGTTACTACAAGAATTATATAAAATAACATTTTCCTTACTCTGTATTAGGTGCTCAATAAATGATCTGAAAGAAATTCAGTTTTCAGAGGAGTAAAGCAAGATACAAAATATTTCCCAAGTTCACATGGCTCAGAAGATTAGGCTCAGCATTAAGCTCCAGACTCCAAAACATGAATACTTTCCATCATCCTACACTGCATTTCTGGGACTGTTAATCTAAAAGAAATCTGGCTGGTAGAATGACTAACTAGCTGTTGCCAAATAGCTGTTTGTTACATCATTTTGTATAAGACCTATATATCTCATATCATTCTATATAAGATCACACCATTTCTGTCTTTTTTTTAAAACCAAGGTTAGAATTAAATGATCAGAAATTTTAGTACTGGAGTTTTAGATTAGCTATAAAGTAGAACTTTCCAAGAGTGAGCAATATTTCCATATTTACTACTAGATATTAAAAGCATCAGTGCTTTAAATATTGCCCTCTCTGGGTACATTTTTAACCCTCCATTGTATTATTTTTTATAAGCAGTTGTTCACCCATCCCCTTTTAAAATTCATTTAGATATATACAATTTTATTTTCCTATTTCATATGAGTACTTGTTTCAAGCTTAAGTGTTATTAATAATCTTTTTAAAAATTTTTCACTTGTATCAAATTACAAGATGCACCAGATCAAATTCTACAGAAGAGTTTATGATGGAAAGTGATGGATTGGGCCCTATCACTTTACATCCCCAGACCCACTCATGAGAGGAAACCTCCTTGAACCATTTCAATTTTTATCTCTTCTAGTGGTACTTTCATAACTTTAGGTAATGATCTCTACTTATTGACCTATCAACTATAGATAAACCCTAATATGAAATATCAGTTAATTCTACTTCACTTCCTCTGATATTTGATAGTCATGTTATTATATTTGGATATTAAATAATACATAGAAATGTCTGTTTCTTGTTTTCATCAACGTTCTACAATATCTCCTAACTTCCCTTTGTAAGGTGAGCATATTTTCCCTTCTGCCCTTTATTTTACCTCTCTTCCTTTCTTTTGCAGTCATTGCTCATTAACTCCTTTAAATTCTAATGGCTGTTTTAAGTCTGCAGTTGTTTGACCAATTAGAAAATTAATCTATAGCATTTATATCTGCATTGATATGAGTCTGTAAGTATTGTTCACTGCCTGTCCAAGTGGTTTCACAAAGATTCCTTCTTCAGAATTCACTGTCACAATCCCATCACTTCTTAAAAGATATTTCTCACTAGCACAAAGAGAACCTACTTTATTATACTCCAACAATTTCTCAACATTTGACCACATTTGGTACCCTTTATAGTTGGATCATGCTTTCCTTTTGTAGATTTTTTATTTTTATTTTTTTCTGGAGTTTGTAATTGCTTTTATTTTTCTTTCTTTTCTTTTATAATGCCCTTATTCTTTTCTGCCACTATTGTGCAGGGTCTTGTTTTTTCAAGATGCCTTCTTTCTAGAGACTTCCATCATTCTAATTCATATTAGAATGGTGCTTCTGGGACTGCTTCATGGTGTTCAAACAGGGATTTCTTTCTGCTTCCTGAGTTATAGCCACTCTTTTCCAGAGGACATGTGTGTTAGTTTCCTATTGCTGCCATAACAAATTAACTCGGGCTCAGTGGCCTAGAACAATAATGATTTATTACCTTAAGATTCTATAGGACAGAAGTCTGACACTTGATCTCGCTGGGCTAAGATCAAAGTGTCAGAAGGGCTGCATTCTTTTCTGGAGGCTCTAGGGGAGAACATGCTCCCTTGCTTTCTCCAACTTCTAGAAGTAGCCCACGTGCCTTAGCCAGTGGTTTCTTTTTTCCAGCTTCACAGGCAGCAATCACATGACATCACATCATTCTGACCCCTCTTTCATAGTCATATCTCCCTCCAACTTTCTTCTGACTCCATTTTCCACTTTTGAGGACGCTTGTGGTTACACTGGGCCCACCTGGATCATCTAGGATACTTTGCTCATCTCAAGGTCCTTAACTTAATCACATCTTCAAAATCTCTTCTGCTGTGTAAGGTAACATTCACAGGCTCTGGGAATTAAGGTCTGGACATCTTTATGGAGCCTTTTTTTTTTTTTTTTCCTACTACCTATTTTTTTCTTTCTTAGTTTTTACAGGTGGCACCTACTCTACCTCCAAGTAACAAATGTTCTTAATGCATCCATCTTTATCTGCCTTCTCCCTAATCTATAAACAATCATTAGAGTTGAGATAATAGTGAAACTATAGGTTGATTAGTTGATGAGAGGGACATAGAGAAACGACACATGAATTTCTTTACAAGATATTTTATCTATTATTTTATCTATTATTTGTGAGGGATAGGCTTAGAGACTTGTCTCAAGCCTGGGCCAAAGCTCATTTATTTAAGGACTATCTGATAATTTCATTTTGTTCACCTTATTTACCTCAGCTTTTGGTGCTCTTAAGTTTGGATTTGTTGATTTGTTGAATTCAGCATTTCCAAACTTGCCTTTTGTGTGTGAAAATAATTACTTTTCCTCCCACCCCTGAATAATGTCCTGTATACTTCCCATCATGGAAATGCAGTCAATGTTAATTGCATGATCAAAACAGCTTTGTGGTTCCAATATCAATCTCCTGTCATCTTTTTCAGTTTCTTTTAAGTAAATGATAGATACATATACATATAATGTTTATTATGTATCATGTTTGTTATGTGAATGTATATCATATTTGCATTTACATACATATATAACACTTAGAGATTAGGCAAGCCAGAGCAATAAACTGAAACAACAAGGATGTTGCAAGGATGTTGCATACAAGTCTTCAATTTAAAGGTTGTAGTCACACATGCATTTGAAGGCAATATTTAATGCCCCATTTTGATAAACACTGATTAATTAAGCAGCAAAACAAATTATGAGAAATGGTATGCATAAGGTTGACTGAGCATCTTTAAAATCCTGGCTAATAGTCACCAAAGGTAGAACAGACCCCATGCCTAGTCCTTAAATACAACTCATCATACTCTGTCAGTCACACCATTCTCATAAAAATGATTTAAATTAAAGACATTGCCCTATGGCAGAAAGTATCTATTGCATGTCTTAATGTTTTTCCTATGGCCATCATGCCATTTTACCTTCAAAGTGTATTTTAATAAGTAATTGGGGAAAAAAGCCAGTTGAGTATGTTTGCAAATATTTTCTTTACTCTTGACTTTATCTTGCCCTTTGGTCAAACTATTTCTGATGCATCATCAACTCCATGATGACACTCTTTGGGAGAAAAGAAACAGAGCTTGCAAGGCACTTGACTACAAACAGTCGCTAAACATGAAAGCATGATAGTGACAAATTGCCTTAAGACCAGAGAAAGAGAAAAAAGCAGAGTTTAAAGGGTCACCACAAAGAAACCAGAGATGTAAAAATAAGGAAGTATAGAAATATTCAGCACCATTTCAAGGAAATTTGAAATTAAAATAAAGGTAGATTTTACAAATACTCACTTCCATTGCAAGCTCCCATTCTCACAGACTTGGTGGGGTTTTTGTTGTGCTTGCTTTTTAATCAGTGTGTGTGTGTGTGTGTGTGTGTGGTGTTTTAGCAAACTAGAAATTTTACGGCTGATGCCTAGCTTGTCTCTTAACTCATTCTAATTATATTCATAATTAAATTGTAAAAAAAAAAAAATAGTTGACTAGAGCCAAATGGCTTGCACAGGTGTCTTTTTGTAGGAATGGTTTAGTTCTGGATAATAAACAACCGGACCTCCATCTACTTAATTTGGCTTAATGAAAAGTCCTTTATAAGTAAAACTAGAAGGTGATTCAGAACTAAAATTGGGCCTTGATGCTGAAATTAATTGACTGGTAAGACATCAACTCTGTTAGAAAGTGTGGTGCTTGTCTTTTTGCTATTCCTTAAAACTTTTCTTTTACTTGCACTTCTTTCTTCCATATCCTTATGAGGTCACTTCTCAAAGCAATAAGCTTTTCAAGCTGAGCAGTTAGCCAGTCAATCTTCATGACTCAGCTTCCTGAGCATCCCTGCTCCCGCTGGATAGAGATGCTTTTAAAAATATGTAACAAAATGCAGCATTTCTCCTCAATACCTCAATGGAGAATGGTCATCTTGACCTTCTCCTCTAAGGTAGATATAGGTGACTGGTTTTCACTGGCTGTTATATCAGGTTCACGGCATCAATAGATCCTAATGAAACTGAGGGTTTGTGGCCTTCCATTTTATAGGGAGACACCGGCCTCATTTCACATTCTTGGGTTGATTCCAACACCATTTTTTGATTACCATTGAGGGGCTTGCCAGAAAATTTCCGGCCGACCCAATCCCAACTCTGATTCTGGCCACATTTCTGGGAGAATGTCCTCTCCTAGGTCCTCAGTAGGTTTTTTTTCTTTCACTCAGTCCAGTGTGGTTCCATTTGTAAAGATAGGCATAATGATACAGCTTTGTGAGTTCTTCAAAGCCCTTCATGATCTGGTCACCCACAGGTTCTCCTACCGGCCCACCTCATTCAAGCCTATTGGTCTCTTGGCTCTTGCTTAAATACCCCAAGTACATTGAGGGTCTTTGACTGCCCAGTCCCTCTGCTAGGGGCACGTCTGCATGTTGCCACTCACATGTTATCTTCTCAGCGAGGTCTACTCTCGTCAGCAAAGCTAAAATTTCTACCTGCAGGGCACATCACCACCTCCATTCAAATCCTGAGTCTGCTGTTTACTACCTTTAAGACCTTGAGCAAGTTCTCAACCTCTCTTCACCTCAATTTCTACAACTAGAAAATGGATGTAAAAGTAGTATCTTCCCTATGGGGACTGTAAGGAATTTAATGACATGCTAATCATAACAAAGTATGTATTTACGGATTTCCAGCACATGGTATCCAGGAAATGTTAGCTAGTAATATTGAATCAGAGTACAATCAGACTATCCTTCAGACCATACTCTCAAATGACCTTTCTGTCCATTCCCACAAGTTTTCCCACTCCTCTGGTAGAGTTGTCTCAAGTGACACCTATGACTGTCTTTATTCTGCTTTCATACTTGTTTCCAGAATTCCAGACAGCACCAGCTATGTTTAAGATAATATTACATGATATTCTCTTGCTTGGAGATCCAGCAGCTCCCACTCTCTTTCTTGATCTCATGACATTTCTGCTTTGCTCCGCCAGCAGTTCCCAGGGCCCGGCTCCCCTTGATTAGTCCAAAGCCTGTCACTTTATCATAGCACGTGCGTCTTAATCATAACCCAGAGGCTAACCATCTCTTCCAACCTGATGCTGCCTCACTTCTGCTCAGCGTGAGTCACTTTGACATGGATAGTGGCTCCAGGAAAGATAACTTCAAAATCATGATTTCTCCCAGTAGGGAACTTAGGTTCCTTGCTGATGCTGTGCCTGTATTTTCTCCTGTGAAGGTCACAGACTCCTTGGTAGGTGAGGAGTTTAGGCTGTGCTGGGGGAGGCTATACACCAGCCTGTGCAAATATTTGTAACACTGTAGATTCTTCTCATAGAAAAAAAGCATTCAAAGAGTTATCAACTGAACCATATTGAACAAGAAGTCATCCCTCCTCTTACACAGACATAGACGCACACATGCACACTCACACGTACTCATTCTCCAAACCTGAAATGTTTCATCTCTTTTCTTTTCAGCTCTCACAATGCATGACATTCTAGCTTTTAAAAAGTTGACTTACTGATTACTGTTTTACAATTATCTCAAGAGAACTTTCAGATCGACCTCCCTTGAGTTATTTTCAAACCTTAGTATGGAATGAGAACTGCCCCTAACCCTGTTTTCTCTCACTCGCTCACACTCAGTCACAGGCTCTCATTGGCTCAGGCACACGTCCTTACTCTTAATTTTCCACCTCTCAGTTGATTTTCCTTCTGCTAGCTGTTAGGAAGAATTTCCTGCTCATCGCTTCTAGGACTAGCATGGGCTCCTTGAAATGCAACATTTCTCCACTGGCTCACTCTTTATTGTTTTGGAGTTAAACTTTAGAAGTGATGTCTGCTGGAGTACTATAAATTTCCTGGGGGAATTCTACTTCTGTTAGAACAGCAGAATATACTCTCTGGGAATTGCCATGTGGTTTAGAGAATGGAATTTTTCCCTAAGGATTGACTCACACCTTTTCTACCTACACTTTGGGAAACAGAAACATGGAAAATGGATACACTTTTATAGAAAGGAAGTAGTAGTGCTGGTTTTACACGTAAAAGTAATATGCTTGAAAGAATGAAAGCAAACACATACTTTTAAAAATCCATGAATGATTAAAAAACGTTATTTTGGATAATTATTAAGTTTTCTCCTTTCATTAATGTATTTATTATTTCCCATTTAAATATGTAGTCCCTCCCCTTTTATTTCATGCAATACATTCATTTTTCAGAAAATTGAAACTCTAAAAAGGTAAATGCCTAAGGCGCTGAGTCCATGATTACTGTCTAACCGATCAGTTCTTGGCCCCCTTCTCTTTTACTTCTCACTTTGAATGTCTAGCAGGTGAGAGATTGACTCTCAGATCTCAAATTCATTCCTCTGCCAAGTAACAGACAGGCAGACCTCATCAGTGCCATCTGTCCTGCTAGTTGTGAGCTGATGCTGCCTTTCCAGTACATGAAACCCATGATCTTCTTAGCTCCTCCTCCAGGTCCCTAACTCTAAGCACACTGGTAAAATTGTTCTTAGATATCTTTTGTGTATTTTTCTTTGAATATCTAATTGGTACCTAACAAGGAACTATTACCAAAAAATATTGAAATATTTTTTGAAGTTTCTGTTCCTTTGTGCTCTGTTATATAATATTTTAGGGAAAAAATAGAATGATCCTGAGCAAATATTAGACACAGGAAGACCTCTGAAACTCCTGTCTACTGTCTACGATGCTAGGATCTCTAATGTTCAGGGCTTCTGAGAGCTGGACCCCTAAATGAATATGTCCTAGCCAAGCAGAAGACCCAAAGCTCTCCACAAAGGGGAAAGACGGACCAGCTAGAATATAAGTGGAAAATCACATTGATCAGTGTCAGAATCCAAACAGCATCTTTCTCTAACAATCCTGTAATATTTAAAACGACCTTAAACATAAGCTTCAACCTTTGTTTAGCATTCTCCTTTATTTCTCTGTCCTTTCAGTAATTCTCATAAACTAAGGTTTCCAGACCCTTCATCACTAAGATGACAGTCCTCGAAGTGTGTCCCTCCAAAGTTTGGGAATTATCTTAGTCAGCTTGGGCTGCCGTAACAAAGTACCATTGACCAGTGGCTTAACCAACTGACATGTACTTCTCACCATTCTGGAGGCTGTAAGTCTGAGATCAGAGCCCAGCACGATTGAGTTCTGATAAGATCTCACTTCCTGCCTTGCAGAGGCCCCCTTCTCCTGGTGTCTTCATATGGTGGAGAGAGAGCAAGTTTAGTCTCCCTTCCTCTTGAAAGGATGCTAATCCCATCACGAGGCCCCACCATAATCTAATCACCTCCTAAAGGCTCCACCTTCAAATATCATCCCATTGAAAATGAGGGCTTCAACATAAAAATTTGTAGGGGGACAAAACATTCAGTGAATAACAGAAATGATCCTTCAGTGGAGTATTTTAGATGTACAACTTAGTGGAGGATAAAATTTCTTCCCTTATTCTGGCAATATCTTTCTATTACTGCAACACAAGATTTAATTAGCTCTTTACTAATATTATTTAGTTATATTATTCCAGTCTAAAATTGAATTTAAAGTTCCAGGTGTCACTTTAACCCATTTCTCTCTCATGTTAACTGTGCGCATTTTTTCACTGACATGCAGAGATATGCATGCATCCCTGTGGCATTGTGCTCTTTCCTTTCTGATCCTAGGCTGTCAAAACAGTAACACCGGCACAGGAGTTTTGCTTTAAGTTTTAATTTTTGCACAGTCCCAAGATTTATCTTACCTGAATCTCATAACAATTGGAACTGGGACTAAAATTCCAGTTTTTAACCATAAATCCTTCAGTCTTATCATCCAAGCTTCCTCACAGCATTACGACGTTTGCAAGTATGAACAGTGTGCCTCCCATGCCCACATCCAGGTCCTCAAATATATTTTAAGACCATTTAGCATAGGCTGGAAGGCCATTTGGAACAATGGAGCAAATGAGAGAGAAAAATTTACAACATTTTGGGAAGAATTTTAAATCCTGTGCCAGTAAGAATTGTAGAAAGGGACATTACAAATTTATGAAGTGGAATTCTTTAGGCATTTGGACAGCTTTAAGAATTAATTTGAATTATAAATACTTTAAACTAATAGAGTAATGTTAATATAAAAATAAACTCTGGAACTATCCATATAATTACAGTTTACTTACCATATTTTCACTTGCATAAAGCCAGGTACTATACAAACATTTTGCTATCTAAATTAGTATTTGTAACACTCCTTTGTGGTAGGTATTATTACTTCCATTATTTCAATTTAGGAAACTGAGGCTCATGGAAATTCAATAGCATGCCTAAGCCTACCAGCTGGAAAGTTGCAGAGATGAGATTTGAACCCGTGTCTGGAAAACTTCAAAGCTGTTGTTCTTAACCAGGAAAATATCACTCTTGCCTAATTTGGACAAAGTGATAACAAGAGTCTACTTAGAAATGAGATAATTAGTAGACTTAGATGTGGCTCAGATAAAGCCTCTGTTGTCAAGAATTATAATGAGAGGAAACTAAATAGAACATGAATAAATTGCTATGCTCATACACATGGTCTCAAAACCTCATTATTTAAGAAAGACTTCTGCCCTGGCTATTCAATTTAAAACAAATTCAACAACAAAAAAAATTTACTGCTTTCTGTATCCAAGGCAACGTTACAGGTACTCATTCTCATGCCTGGGTCACTGGAAAAACTTTAAAAAATAAAATTAAGCACCAATGAAATTCAAACACTCCTAGCAGATGGAGAAGAAAATGCTTAAAGTGTGCATAGAAACAAGGCACTATGTCCTTATTACATTTTCTAGCAAGTGAATTAACACAGAACGTGAAATTTGTTACTTACAACTTTCCTCATATGTGTCCTTTAATTGAAAGGTGGGACTGCAGCAGAGAGAGCATTGTTTAGCCTCTCCTGTCATGTGCCAGGATACATTCTCATGGAGCCTATAAAATAAACTCGTTATTTCAGCCCATCATATTCATATCAGAAATTGCCCAACTATAGTTAAAATATTGGTACTGTGTCCACTTACATGCAATGACATTCTTTTAAAAAATGTTTAATGTCTTAGTTGAAACAGAGCAAACACACAGATCTTGAGAGTGTTACTAATTGGGAAGGTTGGTTTTTTTTTTATAAAATTGGTTTTCCAGGCTTGTATGTTTGTGACTCTTTTCTCTGATGATTAATTGTAAATTATCTCTTGAATTTTTAAGGATGAAACGGAGTAGAAGCTGTCTCATGTCTAGGTATAGAACTATACGATGCTGTTTTCTGTCTCTTAATCTGACCTAAGCATCTAGGGAGTAGGAGCCACGTCTTAGTTATCTTTGTAGCTCCAGCACTAGGGGAGTGTAAAAACATACTAGGCTTCCTGATGGCTGTTTCAAGTAATTCCTGCTTTAACAATCTGTTGTAATTAGCAGCAATGTATGGCTGAGGTGGGAGAGCGGGGAGGCTGGGTGGTGAGATAGGCGAATAAGAGAGGTGGACCCTGTGCTTAATAAACCCATTTCACTGACAGCAAATTTAAGAATTAACCATTTGCATTGCTCCAAATGTTCCTATCTGTCTTTCAAGCTCTGTTATACAGTCACATGCAGAGAGACATGCCAACTCCAGTCTTCATATTTTCTGTATGTCAAAGTGGTGTTCCTGTAGAATTTACAGAGACTTCATCTTGGTGGTTAAAAAGCTTATGAGAGAAGAAAGGGAAAATTAAATGAGCAAACAAAGTATTTTGATCAGGCTGGTGAACTTTTGCAGTATTCAAAGGGTTACCTGAACTCCTGCTAATACAACTTGCCAGACTTAAATGCAGAGAAATGGTGGAGAGAACAGTGAAACTGTACTATAAAAATAAATTACTGTCATGAATATTAAGCAACAAGAATATAATAAACATCGCTGTTTGCATGATTCTGATTTATTGGTACTGATATGCGTATAAATTATGACACTAAGTGTTTATTCTAGTTGTTTCAGAATATGGGCCAAACAAAGCTGGGTGGACACTTCCCGCAGACCTTTCCATCTGCCACCAAATTCCTCTTTCACTGCTCCTGTTGCTTTGTTTCTTATGTCGGTGGCATCAGGGCCATGTGTGAGCAGCCATTCCTTTTAGTGTGTTTTGCAGACTGAAGTAGATTGCCTTTCCAGGATCTGCTGTTACGACTTCCACCATGAAGTTTCTGCCCTCTTGCAGTGGAACAACTCCAGCTGCAAAGCATCCTGAAGGCCATTCCTACTTGCTCTGTTAAACAGTGCTCACTTTTGACACGGGAGGGTTCATTACTGTATTTATGAACCTCCTGGCACCAGGATTGGGATTTCCCAATGCTAAGCAGTACTGTGTTTTACAAACTTGCTTGGCAGCGGGTGTTCTGGATTACTAGTTCTGAGACGTCAAAGACCAAGAGAAAGAGAAAGAGTGAGAGAGAGAGAGAGAAAGAGTGAGAGAGAGAGAGAGAGAGAGAGAAGCACTCTGTGTATCCTTGTAAAATCTGGTGGTACTTCAACTGCCATAAAATAACTACATGAATAGCACAAGGCTGGTCTTGCTGATATTTACAAGTCTAAGTTACTAAGATCTGCCATCAGTTTTAATTGACGCCTTTGGAACCAGATATTTGTTAAACAGATGGCCACAATAAGGTATCGCACAAGAAAATTACATTCTCCTGCCTCAGGTTTTTAGCTTTTATGTTACATCTCATCAAAGTTTACTTCAGGAGATGGATTATTTTAGAATTCTCTTTTTTCTGACATTGATGGCAACCTTCAAGGAAGATTGCCACAAATGTAATAACCTTAACACGAGATGCACTTTCCACATAGTGGAGTGTGCTATGAGGGTATCAGCTGCTGACACCTGTAGAGCACTGCTGGTCACATAAACACTTGGCTATGGGTGAAATGCCACCTAAAGTGCATGATGAGGCAAGAATTGTTATCCGCTTAGAACTGGACTCTTGCAACAGCCTTGAGGGTATTTTAGCTATATATATATCAAAAGGTTTAAAAATGTGCATACCCTTGTATTGACTACTACATATCTAGAAATTTACCTCAGGAAATGTTTGTAGATATGCACAAGAATGTGTACAAAATTGCTCATCACAATGCTATTTATAATAGTAAATAATGTAAAAGTAATATATATTTCCAAATTTAGGGAAGGTTAAATTATGGCACATTTATATAATGAAATATTATGCATTGTTAAAGTATGCTGTAGAAAACATTACATCACAAGGTAAAATGCCAGTAAATATTAAATGAGAACATAAGTATGTACAGTATGAACCTAGTTTAAAATATCTACATAAGTATTTGTAAGTAGAGAAAAGACAGTATTTATTTCAAAATATTAACAGGCGTTGTCTCTAACTACATAGCCTTTGTTTTTTTATTCTTTTTTGTTTGATTTTCTATGTTCTGCAAGTTTTTTTAATAAGTACATTTGCAGTAATTTTCAAAAGCTAATAATAAAAAGTGTAAGTAGAGGGTGAGTTGACAGTATTATAAGAGATCCAGAATCGGTTCCTCTGAGGGCTCTCAAAAGTGATTTTGACCCAAATCACTTTATATAAACAGATTCCTAGACCTACTGATAGATTTTGATTCAATGTGCCCAAGATAAGGATGAGAAATTTTTACTAAAAAAGCAATGAGTAAGTCCCGAGGTGATTCTGATATGCAGTCAGATTTGGGAACCATGATTTTGGTCCTTTCTCCTTGATAAAGCCTAAGAGGAGGAGAGCAGCTCTTCCTTCTTGACATCACAGCGTCTTACCCCAAACCAAGCTGTGCACTCCTTGAGGGGGATACGGAAGAAGTAAGAGGTAAATTCCCTAAACTAGAAAAGAATATGCAACCAGATGTGATCTAGTGGCCCAGTAAGTGCTGAAGACAATGAATGTGCTACAGAGGGAGAGAGAAAAGTGCAGTGGTTGGGGTGACTTTTGAAGGAATCGTTAGTGTATGTGAAGTTTGAAAAGACAGCCAGGGAAAGAACATGAACACCAGCTCCAGCCCTGAGATGAGTGTATTCTGGGGAGAGCGAAGAAACTGAGTACAAAGCAGTAAAGGTTTGGAGTTAGCAACAGAAGGGGGCAGAAGCATCACAAATCCCATGAAGGTTGCAGTCCAAAACTGTAGTTTTTGATCGCGTATCCTCCTGCCTATCAAGCACTTTCCACAGAAAAGCTACTCAGTAAATATTTGGTCAATAAATTAACTAATTAATTGCAAGAATTCAATACTACAGAAGGGTTTTAATTTTAATCCACAGCAGAGAAAACCCCATTAAACATTTTTGAAGAAAATAGTGAAAAACTGAAAAATCAGTTTTAGAGAAGTTGTTTTGTGGGAGTTGGCAGGAAGAGAGACAGGAGACAGAAAACCCTGTTGGGTTTTCCACCTGGCACTATACTCAGCAACCAGTCGAGTATGACCTTGGACAAGTGACCTAAGCATCCAGGGACACAGTATTTTTCTCTCTGCAAATTGATGAAATTATACTATGGCAAAATTCTGAAACTGAGATCCATGGATATACAAGAGGTTCATGATCCATTTCCCAAAATGTTGGCCAAATTTCTGTATATGTACACCTGTGTGTTTTCTAGAGCCAGATTCTCAGAAGGGAGGGGGAGGCAGGTATAGCTCAGTGGTAGAGTGTGTGCTTAGCATGCATGAGGTCCTAGGTTCAATCCCCTATACCTCCATCAAATAAATAAATAAATAAATAAATAAATAAATAAATATTCTCAGAAGATATGTGACCTCCCAGATATTTATAGAATAAGTACTCAGAGCATGATCTGCAGACTGGTAGCATCAGAATCACCTGGGATCTTGTTAGACGTAAAAATTCTGGGGCCCCATTCCAGACTTTCTCTGGGAACGGAGCCCAGGAATCTGTTTTTACATGCTTCCCAGATTATTCATCTGCATGCAAAAGTTTAAGAAGCATCTAGTAGCTAGATGAGCTCTAAGCTGCTTACCGACTTAAAAAATCTTTGACTATTTTATAAAACAAAGAAAGGAAAAGAAGAAGGTATAGATAAGAAAGATTGCCAAAAAAAGAAAAGTTGAAAGATTTAATGACAACTTAGATGAACAATTATGGTCACATTTTAAATCTAGATGACCAAGAGGATGGAACTGTGTTTGATATAAGTAAAGAAGCAGGGATGACTGTTTGCATGCAGTAGAAGACTGGACCAAATACAACTTATCAATGAACTGGTTTTTCTTCTTGGCATTGTTCCTATAGACGCAGGAGCAGAACAGTTCAATGTACCTTTGTGCTGCAAGAAACTGCTCCAGGATCACTCAACTGAATACAGCTACTGGAATACTGAATAGCTGATCAGAAGTTGAGAATGATCAGAATGAAAATTTTGGCAAAATCAAAGATACCATGATATGTACTGATATATGTGTGTGTGTGTGTAGCAAAAAACTTAAAGCCTAAAATTGGGATTCCCACATGTGAAAATAGTAATATAACTTGATAAATCTATATAATGTAAAATTTCTATTTTAGAAGTGAGATTGTTTTAAATTTTTAAACAGAGCATTGAAAAGTGACCAAAAATGGTTAACTGGACAAGCAAATTTGAACCTTGGCTAATTTTGGCAAAAGCTTTCCAGCTCTACAAGCCAAAAGATACCTTTAAAGTAAGTGAAACCAACTCTTTTGATTCAAGAAAGAGAAAAGATATGCAGATTGAAAAGAAATTTTAACTCTGTCTACACTATCATTAAGTGTACTTAGATTTGAACCATATAATTATTATGATTGTAGCAATTAATCAATCAACTGATTAACATGTAGGGTCAGCAGGATCCAGTGATCTTATCTTGAAGCTTGAATTAATTAATTACACTTTCTTCAACATTATTATTTTCTATTTTGTACCCAGTTTGTGTAACTTGCCCCTATTGGCAAAATGTGGTTTAGTCTCTCTACTTATCACAGCAGGTATGAGCACTCACAGAGGTACTTTTTCTGATACAAAGTCAGAATTAGAAGGAAACAGAAGTATTTTCAATACTTCCTGGAGTAATTGCTTTGTTATTTTTCATCATTTAATGTGTTATATAAATTATACAAATTAACAACAATCTTGTGAATGATTTTTAACACAAGATCACAGAACTTTTGTCTGTCAGAATAAGTCAAATTCAACTATATCATTGCAGACCATGTAATATTTTTAATTATTCAGAAAAAGTAGCATACATTCCAAGAAATGCCCAAACTTGCACTTTGCAAACACATGCTTTTTAAAAATTATTTTAAATATTTTCAGATGTATCATCTCTTTTGCTATTTTTTTTACGAATGTTTAAAGCCACATGAGGAAACTGAAGATAAAACCAATGAAGCGGTTTGTCCAGAATCTCCCGGATCACTAAGAACAGTACTGCAATAGAACCACTTTTTCACCAAATATGTATTGAATGACTTCTTACAGACACAGTATATTGAAAGTTAGAGACAGTAAGATGAACAGGACATGGTGCTGCACTCATGGAATTCACAGTCCAGCGAGTGAAACAGGCACGCGATGAGAGATTAACGGGGCAGCACCACAACAAGCCAAGTATGCGAAGAAACTCTTATCCTGCTCATGGTGTTTCAAGATGAGACGCTTGATGACAGTGCTCTAAAGGAAAGAAGATAGAACACAAAAGAAATAAATATATTGTGATATGAGACCTGTTGCATATGTTAAAGCTGGCTTTTTTTTTTTTTCTCTTTTTACTCTAAGCCACTTATTAGCAGGGTCTGTCTCCGTCGGAGGCTCTGCATTTTTGCTTACAGACTGTCTGACGCCCTTATGAAAGTGGGCCACTGCATTGTTGATTACTGCACACCAGGGTGGTCTGCGAGTCGCTGTTTTCTGCCATTCCACAGTGAGACAGCATCTTCTGAAGTTCTGGTCTCATATGTCCTTGGAGAATGGTTTGTGTTTCCTAAGAAGCTTAAGTCTGGATGATTTACATGTAGCGTTTTAAACTCCTGTTGTGTAAAGCCTGGACTGAGATTTACATATGCTGAAAACAGTTTTTTCAGGTCTGGGCATGACATTTAGTTATGTATTGCATCGCCTTCCTTCATTTATTCATGTGACTTGAGAAGACACTTGTGGGAGTAACGAGGACCTGAAAATTCTCTACTCTTCTGCAGAATAACATCTACATCCTAGATTCTCTGGCTCTTTACTATAATCTCATAATCAAATGATTAAGTGTTTTGTCAACCCAAATTAGATGTGTTTAATTTTGACTTGAAAGGAAAAAAGAGAGAGGCAGGAGGATAAGTTAAGACATGAATGGTCAGAGTTTGCTTCTGCCTGATTTGAGTTCGTCTTCTGCCATTTACTCTTTTGCTTTCTTCCAAGTGAGCAGTAATTTCCTGGATTTGAGAGTTTGTCAAATGAAAAAGAAATTCTGAGAACAGTTTTAATCTTTGAATGAAAAATGAACATTTATACTCACTCTCATAAGCATTAAAAGAAAGTAATACATGAAAATCCATAGAAATGTGATTATCAGGTTACACTGACTCAACTCAGAAGACCCAGAATATACTGCTACTATACGACACGTGGTGGGTGTGTAGGTGTGGGTATGAGTGCGCATGTGAGCTGTAGCATTGCCATAGTGTCAAAGAGTTGAATTAGCTTCCACTTGACTAGATGAGAGCTCTTAGTTCTTATTTTGAAAGCAATCAATTGAGCATGGTTAATTAGGATATCACCAAGTAGTTAAGGAAAAAAAAAAAAGCAAGCCACTTATTAGAAAGTATATTTTAAATCTGCTCACATTACAGTGCTGATCGAAAGATTACGAAAAGAATTCACCAAAGCCGTGGTTCTTAGGTGCTTTCTTTCTAATTTGTCTTCAATTACAACAAATTATAATAGTTATTTTATGTGGTAGTACAGTGCTGCCTTTAAGGGAATCGTTGAGATATAAACAAAGAACACATTCCAGTCCTTCAAGCAATAATTGTAAAAGTACAAGCCAAAAAGATCTCATTTGGAGAAAAAATTGTCCTTAATTCTGCTTTTATTCTGTCCACCAGAGTTCTTTTAACTCAATTTACAAATACACATAATTTTTGTGAAATGTTAAATTACAGTAAAAACTCAAAATGACTAGCAGTATTAGCTAGCTAAGATTTATATTATACCATTGTATTCAAGGTGTGCCTTTCACTTGAAAGTGTTTCAGTGTCCTAAGAAATTAACTTTTCTCATTAATATGGAAGACGAGAATGAATTCCATATTTTCATACACATGCCTTCTTCATTATACTCTGATGGTGTATTGTACTCTTTTCCAAATAGTTCTAGAAATTTAGTGGCCCAAGGGGGCTGAGTATTAATACTCGGAATACCAGTCCACTCAGAGGAGTGGTACTCCACCACCACCCAGATGGTTCCCCACAAATACTAATAAGCTCAATGCAGGTCTTCTTAACCCTGGGCAAGGTTGAACATTTACCTGATTTGGGACTTGAAAACAAAGTCCCTTAAATGGCTTCTTATTACTCAGGTTCTGTGTTTGAGCTTTCATCTTCTTTAAAGCATTAATTTGAGAGTTATTGTGAGCACAGTATCCTACTTCTTGTGTACTTGAATGCAGGAAAATACAAATGTTCAAATTTTACATGCATGCCTTAATTGTTTGAGTACAGTATTGGGCAAATTTTAAGTATTCGTAGCCTATAGGGAACTCAGACTTTAACATATTTTTTTGTGCCTTCAAGAGACTCTAAGATTTTCAAGAGAAATTTCTTGGGTGTTTTTATGTCATGGATAAGAGTCACTTGTCCTTCTCATGTCTGAGCCTAAGAGAATAGGACTGGATTGGCTCAGACCCACATGTAGGTGTGGGGAGTCCTTGCCTATTCATGTCAACTGAGTCTGAGATACTTCTCTTTTGTCCTTCCCCCCTCTCTTTTATTATAAAAATACTTCAATTCCCCTGCAAATAAGTGAGAATCTAGTCAAGAATCTAGATTATCAGAAATAATAACTTTAAATTTTCAAGTGAAAATACTTGCCTGGTATCCAAAGTTATAGCAGAGATTCCCACCATTGGCTCTAATTAAATGTAAAATTTCCTATGATTTCCACCCAATCCATTTTCCAAAAGAAAATCACTTGCTCAAAAAGATGCATTGTTAGCACATTTCTATGTCTTTATTCCTTTTTCCCTTTTCTTTTTCTTTCTTTCTTTTTTTTTTTTTTTTTTTCACTATCCTGGGAGTGAATAGTAGTCTTCAGCTATATGAAAGAGGGGCCATGTTTGTATGAACATAGGAGGAACACCTTATTCAGGTCACTAGGCTCACTGTGATACCAACCCCCTAGTGAAAACCACACATTTAGTCCCACACCAGGTGACTTACAAGCAAGTCAAGGGATTTCTCTGACCTTACTTAATAACCTCTAGTCAACATACTTACTGTGTTTTGGCATACCCAAAGTCAGAGAATGTGAAGTATTTCTTAATAATTGCTGCCAGTTCTTTTTCAAATAATGTATAAAAGCAAAACCTCTCTTGAGCAACAAGCTTAATTCTTTTCTGTCTCATTCATCATTATCATCACCACCATCAACATCATCATCATCTGTGGAACCAGTTAAGTAACCAGCATGTGGTTCTGTCCTCTAATTGGTATTTGTTGAAGAAGCAAGAAGCTGAAATTCAGATCTCTTGTTCATTTCAAAACAGTTGTCAAATTCTTCTTTGGACTGGAAAAGAAAACTCTGGAGAAATTGACATCTCAGTCACTGGTTAGGAAGTAAATATGGAAGCGCAAAATGGCATTTTTAAACAAAACTGCTTTCCTGACCATAACTGAATTTTCACATTGTCAGCACTTCCATTATAAACATTTTTTTTAGCTGGGAGTTTATAACACAAATGTAAAGATTTGCTATGGGCTAAATCTCAACCCAAGAGCAAATGTTTATACCAATTTTGAAAACAATCAGCTTGCCCATTTGTAGTTATGCATGTGTTCATCATCTGTTATTGCTTGTCCAATGCTCTCCAACTTCTGGGAGAAAAAGCAGACATCTGGAGAGAAGAAACAATGTTTGCTCTCTGGCAGATGTAATCTGTTTTCCACAATCATTGAATAAAAAAGGTATTGAATAAATCTGTGCCCTTTAATAGAGGGAAATGAGAATGACAACATTAGCATGCATACCAATACTGTTGAAATACACAATTGGGCAGTCTAAGAAGTAGTCACCTTGAGTCACTGGAACTCAAGGTTATACCCATTTTACAGATGGAAGGAACTGGGATACTACCATGAATCACAGCAGTGAAGTGACCTCTCTTATAAAGTACATCACACTTCAGTGATTGCCCGAGTAAGTGAAGAATGATAATTTTGGTAAAAAGTATTCTTTGCTAAGAATAATTAATATTTTCCAAAAGATTGTAAATGAACTTTCAGTTTCATGTTGTTGGAGTTTTCTTCCTCTTCTTTAAAAATTCATTAAGCAACCTAAATATTCAATTAGCACCTTGCAAAAAGTAAAGATCAGAAACTCATTTATATCTGAAACAACTCAGGAAATGCTCCCTGGGTCCTGATGAGCCAGAAGATCAAGGCTGGGTGTGCAAGTACTACTTGCCCCCCAGTCTGGGCTAGAATCCCCAAATCCCAGTACTCTCCTTCAGTCATAGCACTTTGATTAATTTTGTTTATATAGTTTGAAGTGATTGGTGGTTTGTCTGTTTTGTTTACTTCCATAGTACCAGAGCAGGGCACAGTAGTTGCTTAAAAGTTATTCTGGTAACATGTTCTAATGAATTAACAAGATCATTTACCAGATTCTGAACATTTTTCTGTGACTTACTATGGAGATGGGTTATCCTGATGGCAAACAAAGTGTCCTGAGGATTTGTGACAAGTGTATGACGTATTGAGATTTGCAGTGCAACATGTGTACTTAGGGATGAAAGTCGGAGGTAGGGAGCCAGTTAAGAAGACATTAGTTATTAAAGGAGTGTTTGGGGAGTAGAACTAACAGAATTTGTTTGACCACTTGCAATAGAGAACGAGGGAAAATTAAACGTAGGGAATGAGACAATAAAGGAGACGAAATAGATTCTCAAAATGATAGCTTGAACAATTTATTGGATTTATGGTGCCACTGAGTAAATATAAAAGTAATGGTACAGGGGAAATCTTTACATTTCAAAAAGACAGGTGCCCAATTTGTCACCTGAATAAATCAGCCTTTGATTCATTCTCCCTACAGTCATTCCCAATGAGGTTGCCAAATTTTACTTCAAAAGGAGGTAAGAAAAGCATAATATATTTAGAATGCCCTGATAATGTTCCACTATCAGTGTAGCACTGATTCAGCCTAGTAGGGATAATGGATTCACATAACTGAATTTCCCAATAAGTGAAACACCCCTTGAAGTATGAAATCTTTTGATTTCAAGTGTTACATACTTCCCTAAAGCATTTTCAGATTTTTCATTTTTTGCCACCCACCCTGGGAATAGGTATTAGAGGTACACTCATTTTTCTGATAAATCAATTTAGACTCAGAGGGGTTAAGTGACATTTCTAATGTCACAAGTTAAAACTGTCAGCCTCAGGATTTGAACCCCAGGTGCTTTGATTCTAAATCTGGCTTCTCCCCCACTCCCCTAACTATGTTACCTGCGCATACTGTGTTATTGTCCAGGAATGCTCTCGTTCATGCATTAATTAACTGCAAGGACAAAAGCACAATCAAAATTTAGAGTAAGAATTTTGAAAAACTCAGGGTGAAGGTGGTAACCTATTTCCCTAGGGTAGCATTCTTAGGAAATAAAACATGATGTCACGGAAAGAGGATGGGGCCTGGCATTGTGAGGTGTTCATTTCTCTTTCCTCCCCTTAGTAAAGAGCTGATTTTAGGAGCAAAGGTTTTCGCTTCTATGTAGCACTGCCCTATCATGCTAGGTAACTGCCTGGTGGTATGAAAGTATTTACAAACCTTTTAAAAAATCATAAATTACCACCCACTTTGGAAGAATTAAGCGCATAGACTGAAAACATGAGTCAGTTTCTTGCAGCTTATATAAATCAGCAGTTTCATTCTTCTCCCCTGCAGTTTTCTCACTGAGGTTGCCCCAGCTCGACAAGTGAAGCAGAAAAAAAGTTTGAGAAGGAGAGAAAGCAACTCAGCATTCAGGATGGCTGTTTTCTGGATTTATTTCTCCTAGAGACTATCCTTTGGTTTTCTTCTAGGACCAAAGACCATTAGCTTCTATGCAATATGTGGTTTTCACTTACTGCAGGTCTCGTTTAAGCACATTCTAACTCTAAACTGATGAAATGCAGCTTGATTTCTGGATGGCATTTGTTTATAAGTTATAATAGTTGTCTTAGTTATTGTGCAGGAGCCACAGTGATGCTTACCTTGCATATGAGATGGTATCTTTGTCTGCAGAATTCATTGTTGACCACACTACCCACAGATCTGGAGTGAAAAGACACCACAAATGGCTAAAAGTGTCAACATAAATAACTATCAATAAATATTATGGAATGTAGCAAAGCATTTGGCTTGTATCTTTCTAACCTACCAGAGCTGTGTGGCTATTACTGTCACAAGGGAAGCTCCCAGTTTAGCTACATACAGTATTTATCAAGTGCCCATCACCATGGTATCTAAACACTTGGACAGTCTAATTAGGCTAGTCCAATTACTTGTGCAGAAGTAGAGGAACTGCATTCCTCATATCCCACTCCACTGGAACCAATTTGATTGTGTTTTTAAAAGCAAGAAAAGCCTTCTGCGAGAATAGCTTTCTAGGCCTCTTGTTCCAAGATTAAAAGACTGTCTGGGTAAAGAAATGACCGTTTCCTATTCCTGAAGGTGATAATGTTCAGAATCAGGCAACTCTCCAGTGATAGAAAACACCACAGCCCAGAGATCTTGACTGGGAACATTCTACTCCCTTTTCTTTTGAACTTCACTCTGGGGGCAGGTAACTGAAAAGTGCTTTCTAAAAGCAGTTCACCTGAAGGTGAATTATTTCCAAGGACCTCCTTGCTGAGAAAGCCGTGTTCTCTCCTGGCCTAGTGAGTCAGAGTCCTTCTCCTCCTTTCTAGGAGATCTAACTGGGTCAGACCTGAATCTAACCTTGGTAACGAAGGCCTCCCCTTGGACTTGTACCGCTGACAGGCATGGAGAACTTAGTACATAATTTCGGGGGGGGGGAGGTGTTGGTGTGCGTGTGTGTGTGTTGGTATGTTTTTAACAAGGCACGTACACATAGTGGCATCTGTCTGAATTCTGACTCCAATTCCCAGTCTCTCCCTGTCAGGGGTGGTGGGTAACTCTACTAATGCATTAGTATAATCGGTAAGAAACATTTTTATAATTTAAAGTTAATCAAAGATTTTAGAAAGCTGTTTCTGTGCACTGAGGCAAACTGTGACTACCATGCTTATACAGAAAAAGAGTAGGTGCCGGCACATAGCTCAGGATAAACAGCAGTTATCTTTTTGTAGCGCCAAGACGTCTCTCTGAAATTTATCACTAATTCAGGTTGATATGAATCTAATTTATTTGATATTTGATTTTATTACATTTTCATAACTAGGTAACAATCAAGTCAACATGGCCTGTAACATTTCAAAGTATAATTTAAAATTTCCTAGAACTAACGTTTACCTTGAAAATGGGTAGCTTATTATTTTGCTCTTTGGTGGTCCTGTCTGCATCATACGTATTGTACTGCTTGTGGCTCAGCTCATTTTCAAAGTCTTCTTTTCTCTTTGTCATCTCTTCACATTATACAGTCTCTACATGTATCTCATTGATTTGTTCTTATTATTGTGGCTTTGGATGTAATTATGAGTCTTTCTTAAGTTGATATTCTTTCAATGCCTTAACCCTCCTAATCCTGTTCTTGGAGTTTGGCCCTTCTCTTTTATATCCATTCTTGGTTGTAAGACTTTTCTCTTTCAATATACATTTTAAAAAATTATCTTAGTTCATGGAAAAATCTTTCTGTGCAGTCAAATCAATTCCTCTAACTAACTACTCATTTTCTTCCTCATCAGAATCATTTGCAATTGTATTTTCAGAATTTCATTTCTGAGTGTTCTACTCCACTTGAGCCATCTTCCTATAAAGAAATTCCCACCAAGGGTTCTTAAACAATTTTTTATCTGGCCCTTAAGATGATGGTTGCAATTATTGAACATCTATTTCATGACAGGAATTCTGTGTGCATTGTCTCATTTACTCCCTACCACTGTCTTATGAGGTAGGTCCGCTATCTTCCTCGTACCAGTCTGAAGACTGGAGTTCAGACAAGACAAGTGTAGGCAGTAGTGGGCAGAGCAAGGCAGACTGTCAGGTGTATTTGGCTCAAAAGCCTATACTCCTAACCATCATGTTTATATCTGGCATACTCATCTGAGGAGCCAGAATTAAACCTTCCAATTTTATTTACTCCTGTAAATTACTGAGTGATTTAACTATCCTTGTGTCACTATCAAATGCTGTATCACTTGGACTGTGTTTGACTACAGTTGACAGAAAGTCAGCTCAAAAGGATTTAAGCAATGAGGAAATGTACTCGCTCATATAATGGCAAAGGGTTCCGTGAGACAGGGTGAATTACAAGGCTTAGTGATACAGGGATTCAAAGATGGGCATCATAGACACATTGCTTTGCCATCACAGAGCTGGCTTCGTTCTAGTGCCAATTGCCCACATTGTGTAAGATGAGGATCAGTAGCAACGCAGACCATGCCTTTCCTCTGTTACATAGGGTAAGAGGCAGAAGAGCCCATTTCCTAGAAATCTGAAGCAAATATCTCCCTTCACCTAATTAATTTGAATTGTATCACATGCCTGTTTCTTAAAATACCCAGGAAAAGTACATTGACTTGCATTAAACAAGGTTGAATCCCAGATCAGAGACCGGGGTCTGCTAAGGATTAGTCCTATAACAGATCCCTGAACGACATGAAAATTCCACTGAGAAGGAGAGGAGAACAGATATGGGATAGGCAGTCAGCAGAATCTCCACTCCACCTCGTTGACTACTCGACACTCCACGCTCCCTTCTGCTCCAGTGTTTACCTCCGAAGCCTTCACGACCACTTGAAACCGCTCATTCCTCCCCACAGTCTCACACAGCTACTGGAGCTGGTTCCAGGAATCAAGCTTTGTGCTTTGGTGTCCTTATCAGGTGTGAAGTGGCTTCCCTAACTAAATGGCAGCTGTCTGCCACCTGAGCACACACTATTCAAGAGTAGAGAAAAAAGGGATAACTACAGCTAAATTTTCTATTCGTTAGAGTGAGCGCTGGAGAGCATATGGCAGTTCCTTGCTCACAGCTCATAGGCTAAGTTGCTGAGCAGTAACAGTGTGAGCTCCATGCACTGGCTGTGGGGTGATTTTCTGGGTCAGCTGGTCTGATAGCTCCTGATTCTACTTTCTGGAAAATTCTCACTTACCCCTTGTCTATCATGGTCATAGAAGAGAAAGTCTAGTGAAGGAGAGCCTGGAGCAGCATCCTTGCCCTCAGGGGTCCTGGGAAATGTGCAGGACTTTTCTGCCCTTCTAGGCAAACATGGGTTCATTTGGTAATGAAATCCCTTTTAAAAGTCAAGAATACTTTGGGGTTATTTGTTTCTAGGCAATTATATCAGCTTTCAATAATTATAAAGATCTCTTGTGGTCATATCCTGGAAGTTTCAGCCTCTTGACAAACTTCTGCGTTCTGCCCGTTTCTCTGGCACTCTGTTTATATGCTACTGTCTTCATCTTAGAACTTTCCTCTAGATAAACTGAAGCAATAGGTAGGCATTCTTCTTATGGAAAGACACTAAAAATAGCCAACACAGACCAGCATTCTGAATTTTCAATATTTCTGACCGATTTTCCTAACGAGATAGTGTATATAGGCACATGGTCTGAGTTCCAAAATACAACAGATCTGAGTCCAAAAAAAATGTTTTACTGCTGTGTAACAGGAATCATTGCAAACTTCCTATTCCTGGAATGATGGGGTCCTCAGTGCCTCGATACCCCTACATTCAAACTTTCCTCTGGGTAAAATCTATTCACGCATACTTGCTTCTGTCTGTCTTCAAAAATTACATCTGAGTAAATTTCTCTTTCCTCCTCTACATTTAGTATGATTCTTCAACTCTTGAACGTCTTTTCCACTCTGCCTTTCCAGGAATTCCAGGAGAGCCAATGGGGACACCAATTGCATTTATAAAAAAGCCAATTTTGCTGATATTACTTTCAGCCAGATTTTAAAGTTCTGTATTTCTGGGCAGCATTTCAGGAACCGGAAGAGAGATCTGTGCCCTGAGAGGTTAAAGCAGGTTTAGTGGTTTAGCACAGCCAAAGGCTGAAGGGTGAAAACAAAGAAAGGACTTTATAAAACAAACAAACAAAAAAAGCCCCATAAGAACAAGGATCAATCCTAAAATGCACAGCTTACTAATTACTAATGGAAGATACCAAGAAGTTACTCATTTAGAGATAGGCTTGCATGAATCTCAATGAACTGTACATGTGATATATCTCCACAGGGGTTATCTTTGAGTATAAGTATGTTAAATTACAAAAGTAAGTGGCAAATTGTCACAGAAAGAAAAAGATTGGACCTACCATACATGTTTCCTTGAGAGAATTCCTCTCCTAACCCCTGACCTTTCACCTAGGAGTAGTGGGCACAAAGAGAGTGTGTGATGGCCAGCAAGTAACCAAGGGTCTGTCCTTATTTCATTTCATTCCACATTGTATTAGTTTTCTGTTGTTGCTATGAAAATTACCACAAATCTAGTGACATTCTCTTACAGTTCTGTAGCTTAGAAGTTTTACAAGGGTCTCACTGGGTTGAAATCAAGGTGTTGGCAGGACTGTGTTCTTTTCTGAAGACGCTAGGGAAGAATTCACTTTCTTGCCTTTTCCAGCTTCTAAAGAGCACCCACATTACCCAGCTCATGCCGCCCCCACTTCTTCCATCTTCAGAACCAGCAATAAACAGAAATACTGTATCTCTCTGAGCAGTCCTCCATGCTCACATCTCCCTCTGACCACAACCAGGAAATCTCTGCTTTTAAGGAACCGTATGATTAGATTGGGCCCAAGCAGATAATCCAGGATAATCTCCTCATCTCAAAGTCCTTAATCTAATCATATCTGCAAAGTCCCTTTTGCTATGAAGATAACATTCCTGGGTTCCAGAGATTAGGACATGGACATCTTGGGGGGTCTGTTGTGCTGCCTACCACACACGTTAAGTAGTATATAACATTGCTTAAATGATAAATAATTGAAATCCTGTATTGTCCTTTCACAAAATAATGAAACAGCAAATGTTTAATGAATGTCAGCTATGAATAGTGAGAGAAGGAGGAGGAGATGAGGAGGGATACAAAGCTGAAAAAAAAGGTCCCATAAGGTTATGAAAAAAAAACTTACCTTTAAGGAGTATGTGTTCTTATTATGAAAATAAAATTATCAATAATTACCTTGAAAATGAGCACTCAGCAGAAATGTGTTGATTTTAATCTTCAAGAAAATGCCATGTATAATTTAGTATAAATCATGATAAGGTTTCAGAAAAGAAAAATGTATTGAAGACTAACAAGGAATAAGGTTTTGAGGTGTGTTTTGTAGGTTTGGTACTATTAGACTGGAGAATAGTTAACACTGTTGTTAAATCTATATGCAGTCTAAGTTTCAAATTCAAATGCAAGAAAAATACTGTGAAGATATTCATCTGAATCTTGACAGTATATGTATGTATGGTGGTTTAACACTCCCGTCATCTTCTTCACTGTCTTGATTCTGTTTTCTTTTTTATTTTCAATCATTGTATTGTTTTTAGCATACAGAGCAAAATTTGGCAACAGCTTTGAGTTCTGAATGACTAATGAATTGTTCATCTGTGTGTAGGATCTCCCTGGTGCAAGCTCTGTGTGAGTCTCTATTCCTCCCTATTCAAAGATGACATGGTTGATTGTGGTGATATTACCCGTGTATGCAGACCTAGCTGAAAAGACAAATGAGAGACCAGCATTCCTTTCTCAAACCCTATGCCCTTAAACTATGTCCTTTGTTTGCAGGCGCAATTTGCTGTTTGACAAGCCTGTACTCTGACTCTTCCTTTTTTGTGCAGCCTACATGACCATCTTGCTCTGAATAAGTCACCCTGTTCTTTTTTCTGCTGTTGATCTGTCAGTTATTTTTCCTCTTAGAGAAGCCCAGGGTTCTGATGTACTTGTGGTTCAAGTCACCTTTATTCCAATCCTTTGATGAGTAATTCCAACTTTCTATTTGAAGTTGAATATATAGACGATCTTGTAAAGTCAAAGATACAGGCCACAGAGGGCTACAGAATAACTCAAGTTCACAATACAAAACTTGGTTCCCAAAAGCACTTCCTGAAAAGGAGAAATAAGAGAATGATTAAATTCATATGGGAATAAAATATAGTTATAAATACATTCTTCTCTCCTCTATGAAAGAATTAGAATTTTAATTGTTTTTGGATATTGGAGTTGGTAGCTAAGTGGAAAGTTTACATTCTGTTAAGTCTCAGATACCTGAGTTTAGACCTTAAAATTTAATGTAACTAACTTATCAAGCATTTATTATGTGCCAAGTACTAATCTAAGCATATTAAAAGTGTCAATTTCAGCTTTACAGAAATCCTAGGAGATATGTACTATTATTATCTCTATTTTACAGAAAAGACAAATTGAGGTATAGAAATATCATCTTAGTCTACTCAGCCATCCATTAGAGGGACTGGCATTCAAACTTAGGCAGTGTGATGCCAGATCCAGCTTCCTTAGCTCCTAAAGTGTACTGCCTCTCCAGTGTCTCCTGTCTTGGAGTGTAGTTGGGCACAGATCTGCTACCTATCCCAGGATGGAGCCCAAAAAGAAAAGCCCAGACTTAGACCTAATGCCTGGAACAGTGCCTGAAACACAGCTGGTTGAATGAATGACTAAATGAATGAACTAAATCTACCACATCATGGGTCAGACATTTGAAAGACAAACACAGGTGTAGGTACCATACGGAAATCCAAAAAGATAATGGTAGCAACAACAGCCATGATTTGTTGAACACCAGCTTCATTTCCAAACTGTGCCCAAGGCTTTCTATAATCTATGTAACTTAAAGATCATGATCAGGCACCTATCACTCTCCCCATTTTACAAATAAAGAAACCAAGACTTAGAGAGTTTATGTGGCTTGTCCAAGGTCAGGCCATTAGTAAATTACAGACTCAAGATTTAAATCCAGGTCTCTCTGGTTCCTTGATCCAAAGACTTACCCTCTTGCATACTAACAGGCTTTAGTCCAGTGGGACTTACTCTCTATCATCATATGAAGCTATAAGGGTGAAGATTAGGTTATATTTTGTAATCCAGACGAAGAACTGTCTCAGCAAACTCTGAAGGTCTGAGAATATGGGATAGCTTCCAGACCTGAAAGCTGGAAGTGGAGATTTGCTTCTAGGTTTGCATGCATGCATGGTGTTCTGAGGGTTTATATTTGACTAGAAGTATCTCCACCTAAGAAAGACAGGGAGCAGTCCATAATGCTCCAGTTACTAGACAGTTCCAGGGTATATCTGATCTCATCACCAACACAAAGATTCAAGCAAAAGGGGACCAAGTAGAAATCCAGTGTATCATACTGAAGTTAATTTTAGGCTAAGACAAGCAGCAAATGTGACATGCTGTTCAGGTCCCACATGTAGGGTGTATAGACTTGAAAAGTCTAGGAATCAGGCTCCACCTGAAAAAGCTCTTGCTGCTTCTCATCATTCTTAGAGCAAACCCCATTTTGTCCCCAACCTCAATCCAGGTTTTTATTTATAACACCTACTTTTTCTCTCTCTCTCAGTGCAAAGAAGTGACCTCTTTTTCTATATTTCTAGTGCTGTTGTATTCCTTCTTGGTGTCAGCATATTTTCTGCGTCACACATACCATACTTTCCATTGGAAAATGAGCCAAGACAGAGGACAAAATCTAGGTTTGAAGATAGTGAGGCTGATGGCTCAGACTCAGTTTCCTTTCTGTTTGTCATACCATTGATCAGACCAGCGAAAGACAATGCAAAGGACACACAAAATCAAGAACACATACAGACACTTCTGTCTGCCCCTGCCAATTCCACACAAAGGCAAATCTCAAATTTCATGGCTTCAGAGCCACATGGTGAGGGATCCAGCGGGTCGCTGGAGACCAGCACCCTCTGCAGCGTCCTGCTGTCTGTACTGTTCGCCTTGTGGTGGGGACCACGCCACTATTCAAGTCCACTCTGCAACCATGTTTCTTTTTGTGCCAAAGTTATATCTATCAAACTCCCCATTGTCTGTCATTCCAATATCAGGCAGCAGGACTGGGTCTGACCTATTCACAAGGTCTAGAGAAAGTGCATGTTACATATAAAACTCATCACCAACACAGAGATTCCTGTTCGGTGCATATTTTTAATTGTTTTGCATATTTTAAATTATTTTGCATATTGTAGGTTTCTAAAGATGAATACTGTCTATCTCTATTTAATCAGTTAGTAAACTGACCTGACTTTACTAAACGAATGAGTTAACTGAGGTAAAAAACCATCAGGTCCAGGCCAAAGAAACCATTGACAGAAATGACTGGAAAAGAATTCTCCAGGATACTCATTAGTCCTTCTAGGTTCAACTACACTACCTCCTTTCTACAACTGTATTTTCTTCGAGAACAGTATGCTAATGGCATGCCTACTGAGAAAATGATGTGTCAGAAAGCTAAATAACATAGTCTGTGTTATTGGTTGAACAATAATTGAACATTACTATGGACAATGTTCATGCAACATAATGCAATGGAGAAGCAGCTTTAGGTTTTGTTTTGAATAGTCCTTTAGTAAAACTATTATTTTGGTTCAGTGGTTCAAAAGTTAGGGTTTGTTATCCAATTTCCTTATATCAGTGGGAGATTTGCTTCTAGGTACTCAACGTGTGGTGCTCTGAATATTTCTACTCGAGTGGTCACCTGATAGAGTAGTTCCTTGGAATCTGTCATTAGTAGTGGCTCTTTTCTAACATATTAGAGTAGTTGGCTACAATGTATCACTTCTGATTTAGGAGATAAGTTTGCCTTTGATAATAAAAGTGAAAGATTATTGATTTCACCAAAGAACTTCATATAAAAGATTATGTTAGAGGGGGTTCTAGCAAAATTTGGGAGTGATTAAACAAATGACAAATTTATAGATGTCCAATTAAAACAATGTTGGCCAAAAAAAGGCATGCGATTCACTTCAGTAATGATCTATAGTTAATCATTACTGCTATATAGCCATGTCTTTGGTTTGTTTTGCTGGGGGTGGATTCATGAAATTGTGTTGTCTGTCATTTATCCACATCGCTATGTAATCTTTAAAGACTTAATTATGCAGTATATTCAACTACCTTCTAACACTTTATTTGAAATGCTTTGGTTTTCTTTATGTATTTACTTAGATATAATGTAGGATATTTATATCAGTAAATATATAACAGTTGTTTAGTATGAATTTAGACCTACACACTCTTCTTACCATTATTGATCTATTCAAGTCTTCATGATAGAAACTTTATATAAGTTTTTATATACACTGCAGACAAATAATGTGTACTTGGTTCTATAAAAAGCCCATTATTAATAATTTTTATTGATGTAGTGGTAATTGTAACCCAGACCATGCCTGCTCTAATAAATGAATATTTTTCCTAAATAGAGGGAGATGAATAGCATTAGTTAGAATAGATAAGTAGATTTTCATTTTAGGAGAGGTGAAGTAATTGATAGAGTTATTTGAATCTGATAGAACTAAAAGTTGAGATATAATATTTGGCACACTTACCTGATGTTAACTTCACTGTAAACTGATATTCTCAGATCAAAAATCAAAGTGGAGGAGAAAAATACACATACGTGACAAGTAAATCTCAGAAATTCGCTCATTGTTTAAACATAAGGAACTACCACCATCAATGTGTTAGTAAAGAGCCCAAAGATGAGACAAATCCCCCATATACATGTATTAGAAGACACAAATGATTTTTAAGTTAATTAATGGACCTCACTATAGATATTACATAATAGATTTAGTATTGGCTGATTTTAAAATTTAGCAAAATGTGCACTTGCATTAAATTAGTTCAATTTAATAAAAAGGATACAGAACCTCCACTCAGCCCCACTGATTCATAAAAATTGCTGGAACAAGAATGCAGAATAATATTTCTATGATACTGGGCCTCCTCCCAATTTCCATGGCATCGTTTAATGGTCCAGCCTGAGAATTAGTTAAGTTAAATGAATACTTACATTCTTTGCTTTGCCCAAAGACATATTCAAGGGCAGTGGTAAAAACACAAAATTAAGACTTAGATTAAACTCTAATTTGAAAAAATAATCAGATAAAAAAGTTAAAGAGATAACAATTTTGCATTCCTATTCTTTAGACAAAAAGTTGAGTTAAAAAAAAAATACATACTCTGATATACATACATATATATACCAGAAAGGAAGTGTCTGCTTCTCTCTGTAATGGAATGACTGCTAATGGATTTTCTCCCCCACTTTAAATAGCTGTACAATTTGACAAAACACCAGAAGCGTTATAATATTAAAAAAATAGAAGAAGGGGATCCCATGAAATGAGCCCCATGTTTGCTCGAGCTTTCTATCTGGATACCCTTTGATGTTGCCGCTTAGGGAAATGGAGACCAAAAGGGATGGTACTATTGAGTAGAAGAGGCAGAGGCCAAAGTTCAGAGCTGTTGAGTTGGCTGGGATTTATGGAGGATGGTATAAGAGAAGAAGGAGCTTTGCAAACAGGGCTTCCAGAAATCTGCATGGCGATTCTCTGTACATGTGGCCTGAGAGCTGGGTTGTACATGCAAAAGAGCTCTGTGAGGCCTAGCAGAGATCCCATGGCTCAGCACTGAGAGCTGAAGCAAGACACCAGAGGTCTTACAGTGCTAGGAGACATTGGAGAAAATACACACACACAAAAAATAAAAACCATAAACAACATACATAAACTTAAAACCAAAGATGGAAAAATAATTTTTAAAGTTTATGGAGAAAATAGATACAATTCATGAATATATGGAAACTGCATAAATTATGACTGACTGCTCATCAAAAACAAAGGAAAATCATCCTTAAAGTCCTGGAAAAATTCAACTCAGTGTCTCGCCACTTCTGTTCAAAGTTGTACTGGATTTTCTAGTCAGTGCAGTGAGAAAAAAATTTTGGAAAAATAACTCACAGAAGACATTATTATTTACACAGAAAGTCCTAAGGAGTCTGTAAAAACATTACTGGAAATAATAAGCAAATGTATAAAAGTAATAGGATTAAAAATCAATTAAAAAAAAGAAATTGTATATCTAGATACAAGCAGCAAACAATTAGAAATTAAAACTTTTTAAATTTAAATTAAAAATTGCATCAAAATAGCTTTGAATACTTAGCAATAAATTTATAATCATATAATACTAATACATCAAAGACTACAGACATTGCTGAGAGAAAATTTAAAAGACCTAAATAACTAGAGGAGTATATTATGTTCATAGATTAGAAGATTCAATATTGGTAACATGTCATCTCTACTCAAATTGATCCACAGATTCAACACAAATCTAATTTCCAACAAGCATTTCTGTAGATATTGACATGTTGATTCTAAAATTAATAAGAAAATGAAAACAGCACAGAGCAGTCAAAACAATCTTGAAAAGAAGAAAAAAATCAATGGGGAAAGAAAAGTTTTTTCAACATATAACACTAGAGGAATTGACTAAAGAAATGGGCAAAAAAGAAAAAATTTGTTTCCTACCTCACAACATACATAAAAGTTAATTTGAGATGGATCATAGATGTAAAGGTTATATTCAAGTCTGCAAAACTTCTAAAAGAAGATACTGTGGAACACATTCAAGACCTAGGGACTAGACAGATATTTTTTAGACAGAACATAGAAAGCAATAACCTTAAAAGAAAAACCTGTATTGAATTTGACAAAAGTTACCATTACAAAAACAAAAAACCAAGCCATAGATTGAGAAAATAATGTTTATAATACATACATCTGACTATATATATATCAATAAGAAGACAACAAACAACCCTACTGAAAAAAATGGACAGAAGACTTGAATAGACCTTCATCAAAGAAGACATACAAATGGTCAATGAACACATGAAAACATGAAATGTTTCTTGACATTAATAGTCATCAGGGAAGTGCAAATTAAAACCACAGAATATGACCTTACACCCATTAGAATGGCTAAAATTTAAAAGACTAATAACACCAAATATTGGTGAAAACAGTGAACAACTAGAATTTTTCTACATTGCTGTGGAAATGTAAGATGGTATAATCATTTTGGAAGAATGTTAGACAGTTCTTAAAATCAAATACACTCCTACCCATGATCCAAAAATTGTACTCCTAGTTATATACCCAAGAGCAATAAAAATATTTGTCAACAGAAAAGACTCGTATAAGAATCCATATGCTTTTATTCACTGTAGCCAAAACAGAAAAAAAATGACTCATTTGTTTGTCAAAAGGAGAATTTGTTAATAAATCACATAACTGAATTACTATTAAGCATTTTTAAAAAATGAACTATGGATACACATAATAGCATGATGAATCTTTAATTTTTTCTTGAGGAAAAGAATTCAGACCTATATGAATATATACCTACGTAATTCTTTCATATGACTTTCAAAAACAAGCAAAATTAACCTACTATGAAATGAAATGAGAACAATGGTTGCATGTGAGGGAGATGAAGATGGACTGGAAAGATGTCAGAGGGAAGTTTCAGACGTGAGAAAGACGTTCTATACGTTACTCTAACTCAGTTGGGGTGTTGGTTACTTGAGAGCGTGCATTTGTCAAAACTAATCAAATTGTACACTTAAGATTTGTGCATTTCATTATATGAATTTTACCTCAGTTTTACTTGAACTGAAAACTGAAATGAAATTAATTGGAAGATCATCATCTGTGGTTTGTTTCACTATGTTATTTGGTTTTGATTCTACATAATTCCCATAGCTACCTCATTCATTGTTTCATTAATCCACCATGGTACCAACGATTCTAACATTAACTCAGAGCCTCTGAAAATGGTGGAGACCCAGAGTACTAGTGATTTAGGGTTAAAACAAAGAGAAGAAATGGAAAATTTAGACCTGACTGGGCTTGGGAATTTCTGTTTTGTGAACACCGAGTGTTGGCACGTGGTTGGTGTACTTGGTAACTAAATCATGAGGCTGGATACCAGAATCGGGGGGTGAGCCGGGGAATGTGTATTGCTGTGTTTATCTTTAGCAACTGGAGTGGGGAATGAAGCAAGGGTCCTGGTTATTGGAACCCACTTTCATGCAACCTTTCTGGATTATCCCAGGTAGATAGGCTATTTCCCTTCTTCAAATACTCATAGAAATTTGTACCTCTTTCCTGTACCTTGTGTTTTAATTGTGGCCATGTCAGCTGATATGTTCTTAAGGCTAAAAACTGCTTATTATCTCATAGCACCTAGAACATTATTTAATTTAGAGCAAGTGCTTGGTAAAGCTTGAAGTATTTGATGAATTGGATTTGATTGGACTGGACAGAATAACCTTTGTAGATAATGGACTTACAGATCAGGCAATACTAATAAGGATTTGAGAAGCTGGATTCATTTGCACCTTCATATAACAAAGTTATTGATTATTTACCATGTTCAAGACACTGATATAAAGAAAAAAAATCAAAGATTAATCAGGCATGGTTCTTGTATGCAAACTTCTACCAGATTGTCAGGGAAAAAAACAATGTATATAACTGATACACAATAAAAAGTGGAAAGTCATGTCAAAAAAGGGAAGAGATGCATTCTTATGAAAATACAAAGAGGAAGAACAGGTTTGCCCCCTTTCACTTTCCCATTAGAGAGACTTGCTGTCTTTTAGACCAAATTTAACTCTTGTTTAGTGTATGCATGTTGGAAAAGCCAAAATAAATGCTAGTAAGAAGTTTTAGGAATTTTCTTTCAGCAAAGAGTCAAGAAGGAAAATCTTTTATAGGGAAAATATTCAATATTTCTTCTAGAAATCAAGCGTGAGTGAATGGGAAGTGATGCCAGCATTTGTTCATTCCTTTCTTCCTAACAAAAGAGAGCACAGCCTGTGAGGAGCTCTGGTTTCTATTTGCATCTTTGCCCATAAATGGATGGGTGACTTGGTTATTGGCTTAATTGCCTTGTATCATAGCCTTTATGTCTACAAAATCAGACAGTAGGACAGGGTGGTTTCCAAGGTCTACTCCAACTCTAAAAATGTCATGATTCTATGTTCTGTGGCCCCCATGATTCAATTATCTTTATGATTTTGGCGAATTGGAATAAGGTGGCCAGGTTTCCTAAACTTCATTGATCCACACACTAACTCCACACATAGTATTTTCGGTAAATCAGTGTTAAATATTTTCCATAAAAATCATGACTTTTTAATTTAAATGTATTTAGCTTTATTCCCAAATAATAATATCCATGAAAGCATACATTCTAAGTGTTCCTTATGCTTTAATATACATAGAAATAAATACATAACCATTAAAGTTGTCTCTGGTACAACCAATAATGTGCATTTTTACTTTGAGAAACACTGCTTTACTATATTAAAAAAGACTTATTCATTGTCAGTCAATCATAAATGTTATCAGAATAGGTCAAGCTATATGCACTAGTATCTATAAAGACTTAAAAAAATATGTTGTACTCAATCAGCATCTTCTAAATCCTGAGACTCAACTCTTAAGGGGGTATGTGCATTACCTGGAAAACAATTTGCAAAATAGATTTTTAAAGTTCAGAGTAAATTGGAGAAAAGGCTACATTACATTTGAACCTTAATAAATACTTAATAACCCATAAGACAAATAGCCATGAATTACTAGGATGATTTCAAGCACAGTGCTTCTGCATAGAGCCAACCTGCTCTCTTATTTTTGCTCATGATAAAACAGGAGGTATAATATTGAAAAGTTTATTAGCTCTGTTGATTTGTGTATCTTATAAAATAATACATTTAAATAATATGGAACCAGAACAATTAGGAAAATGTATTTCCTTTCTCTTCTTTCTCTTCTCTATCTGATCTCCTCTGCCCAAGACAGCTTTAAAATGTCTTTCTCACAGAGAGGGAAAAACAAGAAGATTCCTCTAACTCTGTCCTTTTTTATGGAGGTTGTTTATTTCTTGAATGAGGGGGTGTGTGTGTGTGTGTGTGTGTGTGTGTGTGTGTGTGTGTGTGTATACAAGCTTAGGTCCTCAGGTGGAACCGTGGTTCCTGTGCTTTCGTCCTCGAAGCTGTTTTTCTGGAAGGGAATGGAGGCAGCTGTGTTTACAGCTCAAGTCTTGGCATACATTTACCAGAATCTATTATTCATATCATTCAGTATCAGGGAGAGATCTCAGGCCACCTGTCTATCTGACAAATTCACCCTTTTGTGAGCTTTCTGTTCATAGCAAATTATGTTCACATTGATGAATTGAGTTTTTATGAGCATTGCTAACTAACATTCTCACAGAAGGCCAGGGGCAAGAGCCTGCAAGTGTTTCTGGTCCACAAGTAAATGATAAAAAAAAAAAGACCGAAAGAAAAAAATGGTAATGTTTAAAGACAATTTGCCATGGAGGGATAGTTAAATCATTTGGCAATACCGTAATATTTATAATTCCAAGACTTTCCATAAATTATTGCAAATACTCTGCTTATAACAAACAAAAACATGGAAAAAATCCACACATTATTTTTCTCTGTGGCACAGAATATTCTTTAAAAATTGTTTTACATTTTGACAGGTAACCATTGACCAGAGCAAAACATGAAGTACTTAAAGTATGCCCAGCATTAATAAATCCAGCAATTTTATACCATAATGTGGAAACCTTGCAGCAATTATAGCTTACATCCCAGCTTCATATTTCCATAGATACAAAATAGATTTTTTTTTAATCTCCAGAAACCCTATACTGGTTATGGAGGTAAGCCATGTGTCGTGAGTTAAATAAATGAGAGCAATCTTTCACAAAAGACTAACAGAAATCCTTCTAAATGGTGGGTGGGGAAACACCCACTGTTCATGCTAGAAATGAAGCCTCCCTTCGGTTTACGTATAGAATTGGTTCCTCTCTCAGGCTTCTGAGAGACGTTCCTTCCACGGATTCTGCATGTAAAGCAGCTGAAAAAGAGGAGAGGATTTCACGAGAAAGACATATTCCAGTTTTATGATACCCACATTTCAAAGCTCTAATTCAGAATCCACTTAAAATGGTAAACCTGCTTAGGTGGCAGATCCCCTAGTCAGTATGTATTTTTTTTTAAAGCAACAAAACAGAGATTTTCCAGGGTAGCAAGGAATATCATCAATAAAAATCCGTGTTCTCTCAGTTCACTCCAGGACTGTGACCCTGTCATTCCAAAAGTCAGATTATTGCCTTTGATAGAGTGCAATCTTATTCTCTTAAATCTTAGTGAAAGTCAGTGGAAAATTCTAAAGCTCTTCACGGTAGCCTGCCAAAATGTGTCAGACACATCACCTTTGAATGCAGAGACACCACAGCACAAAGAACACTTGGCATGATCCCTGGGAAATGCACACCTTTCGGAGGAGCAAATGGGAAGGGTAGTCTGTTCAACACCATATGTGAAGGGAGCTGCACCAGTCTCATTTCTCCTTCCAAATGTTACAAGCTGCTACCTCATTGTGATGTGTGTGACTCTGGGACGAAACTGGTGACAGCCAAGTGTCTACCTGGTCCCAAAGTCAGTTGGCCTGTTGACCACTTGAGCATACCGCTCAATACGATGCTGTGCTTTGGTGGCCTCTGGGAAATAGAACGCCTAGGCCTTTATGTTAATTTAGTAGCACACGTGAAACTTTTGCAAACTTCCCAGTGGCAGCCGTTGCCCTCAGATTTATGGGTAAAATGAGGAGACTGGGTTTGCCACCCTTGAAGTATCAAGAGAGACAAAGACAGGCAATTTTTAAAGATTTTTTTTTTTTGACTTTTCCTTCTGGTCTAAATATATGCTTATGTCTTATTAGAAATAAATTTGGGGAGAGTCATGGCAACAGAATACTGTAATCACCGGTTTGATTGGAATTTTCTTTGGTAAGCCTGGTAACCATTCATCCCGGATTCTCCATACTAATTCAGTTTTCAAATAGTCCATCCATTTCTCCAACCATATGTTCCTGTTTTACTTCAGAAAATATGGTAAATGCAGCTTTGAGGCAATAGGACAATTTTACCTGCAAGGATTGTTCATTATAGGATCATGGAAATCAACACAGGAGAAAGAGATCGAGGGTTTTCATTGTTAAGTAACCAGTTTGAGAGAAAGTGTGCGTTCTCTGGTGGGAAGGCATAGCAGGCAGCATCCTGCAGCTCAGTGCTGTGGTCGTAGTGTCAGGCAGCTGAAGGACCACCATTTTGCTCCCTGGAACTGCTGCTGCATTTCAGGCATTGCTAGAAGGCTGAAAGTTGGCTGCAGCTGGCAGAGCATTGTTCTTTTTTTAACCCATGTGATAGGTATCTTCAACAGTGTCAAACAAATTTGTAGAGCTGGTGATTAGTTGCCCAAAGAGCATAATGTATGCATTATTAATTAAAGAAGGTAAGTTTGGCTAATTGTCATTTCTATACAGTAGCAGGGCACTAAGATACATTTTAACAATCTATAAATAATTGATAATTTTTTTTCTTTCATCTTCCTTCCTAGTTTGCATAAAACTAATGACTTGGTAAATGTTACTCACTTCAAAATATTCCACGGCTTCTATGAAAATTAAACTAACACTGTAACCTTAGCAAATAAGGAGATTTTTTTTCCCTCTTTTAGTGCAGGTTTAAAAAGATAGGAAATACAACACTTGTAACAAAAATGTGATTCTGTGAAATCCAAATGAGAATCATAAATAATATAAAACCGGCATTGAGTGTGAATTTAATAAATAGAATTGACTTTAAAAATATGAAGATGCATATATATATATATTTATTACATTGACACCCAAAGTCTTACTTGTTCAGCTTTCAAGAGCCTAAAACTATGACCCAAAGATTTGCTCCGAATATCTTCTCCGTCTGGTGCTGGTGTTTCAATACTTACCAATAACTACATAAATGATATCCTCTAAATCTGGTTGGCAGAGGAAGCAAAATTTTTCTCAGATGAAGTGTTTGCATGTAGTTTCTGTATGCTTTGTTAATTTGATTATAACACCTAGCTGGATCTTTTTAATGAGAGATTGCAGCACAAGTACCTACTCTCTTTTTTTTTTTTTTTTTTTGAGGAGTTCTCTGTTATTTTTACAAATCCACAATCTGTCAGTCTTGTGTAAGAGCACAAGATCTTACTCTTTAATTTTCAATGCAACTGAATACGTTCCCGAAGTTATTGATGGCACTATAATTTTACATTTATTTTGTTTGGAATACATTGTGGTTAAAAAAAAGATTTTTTAAGAAGACCCACAA